>NC_065506.1:46736320-46823307 GCF_006386435.1 Epinephelus moara | reverse complement strand
TGCAGTTCACAAGTGTACACTGTGACCTGTAAATTTTGGCTTGTAATTTAAGCTTTTCATCGACCTTCTCAACAATAAAATGATGAATATATCCCTCCAATGCGTAGTTTAGGCCCTTTTGGTTACTTCTCAATGATATCTGATCGTTATGTCCCCAAAAATCATCAATTGCCTCCTGCGAAATGCCGTGTGCTGTAACACCTGCCATAGCGCCAGTCACTGAATGTTGATATTTTATCCGAGTGGAGGGGGGCGTGGCTTAGCCATGGGTCAATTGCCCGTCTCCAAAATGTTCGTAAGCATGGGTCAAAGTTTCTCACATCAAGTCTGTTTTTATAGATCACAACTTTTGACTGGATAGTGGCGTTCGCCTCTTTCGGGCCTTGTTTTTTGCATGCATAATGTTTATAAAGGAGACTCTAGGTGATTTAAACTGGAAGAAACCCTGAATCAAACAGTATCATGTTGAAAAATCAGTGTTTTCCGATGCTGCTTGTCGTGGAGGGGACGCTAACTACGCAGGCAGATGCGAAAATTCGAATGGGCCTACCTAGAGCCAGTGTTTGGTTTATCTGTTCTGAGCTACTGTAGAAACACTGGCAAACTCCATGTGCGAGGACCGGCTCCTCGTGTAGATACAAACAGCTCATTTGAAGGTAACGAAAACACAATGATTCTTATTTTCAGGTGATTATACATTCAAGACAACACACTAATTATTGTATTCCATTTCTGCCAGTCTATCCCCCTAAATCCTACACACTGGACCTAAACCTAGTTTTTCTTTTACTTCCATTTCAGATGCCTAACACCTGGAGTAAATGCTTATTTTAGGCTTTAATGGAATTACCATCTGGGCTGAGAGGAAATATAGCACTGTTTCTCCATGGCAGACATGCCTGCAATATTTGTGGTAATTGCAAATGCACCGAATGAGAGCGGTTCTCTGTGATCCTTCTCTGGTGACTAATGCTCTTATTTTTCATACATGAAAGATCCTTCCTGGTTTTAGTTGTACTTCAGTAGAGGAACAGTTTCAGTGGCGTTCGCATGTTAAAGGACAGCGTCACCATTCCTCAACCCACACTCAAAATATCTCCTATAGTTTACAGTCATGCTTAGAAAAGCCTGACTCATAACTTTGTCTGTCCTGCAGCATGTCTTTGTGCTCACACACAGTCCAACAGAAATCATTTAGGACTTTTAAAAACCATGGTAATGATTTGACTGCACTGTGAGCTTCCTTTCTTTGCAAACAAGTTTATTCAAGGTTAATCCCAGTGGACTGTGTTTAGCCCCATGACTCAGACTTATGGAACAAGACACAAGCTGTTAGTTTCTACTGAATTTGTTATCTTTTCTCTGGCTGACAAACAAACCAAAAAGAAGCATCTCCCATTTCTATTTCGAGAGTTTGACTCGCTGAGAAGTTTGGTGTAGCTACTGTCTGTTGTTTCCTGTGATGTATTAAGGAAGCTAATTTTCTACGAAAGGAAAATGCACCATTGCTTTGCATTACATTCTCTCATCCCCGCCTGTTTAAGCTGTGGCTGTGGCTTTTAGTAGCATGTGATCCCATTTATGCAGAAATGAAATTTTTTTCAGATGGAGCTCCCTGAAGTGAAATCTTATCCAATGGGGGTCCACAATAAGGCTGTACATTGAAAGAATACTTAACCCACAAAATAACCATTTTATATTAATAAGTCGCACTGTTTTGCATTAAATTTGTTGTTTTCTTCTTGTTTGCCTTTACCATGAACGAAGAATCCAAAAAAGATAAACCTTTTCATGAATTGATGTCACATGGCAACACAACAGAAGTATAAAACACTTCCGCATGCAAATGAGCTCTGTTTGAGTTCAAATGTGTTTGTCTGGGTACTGGATAAAAGAGACTTGGATTACCCTGCACGAGTTGTGTGAGTGGTTTTGCTGTTTTAAAACTTGGTCCCCATTTACTTCAATTCATGAAGAATGTTGGCCTTTTTTGGATTCTTCATTCATCATGGAGGCATGTGAGAAAAACAAAGTTTTCTTCACGAATTCAAGGTAACATGTGATGAGAAATTGACAAATACAAATGATCAGTGTGGGGGTGAAGTATTCCTTTCAGGCTTGTCCGCTTGTCTGGGACAAGTGGATATTTGTAGGGCAAGTGAAAGAGAATGACTTTAGTTGTTCTTTTATCTCAGACATGTTAGGATGTTACATACCTTGACATGTTTCAGCGGAAACTTCCGCCTTCCTCAGAAGTGTCACTTCGTGGTGGTTGTGACGTGAAGTGACACTTCTGAGGAAGGCAGAAGTTTCCGCTGAAACATGTCAAGGTATGTATCATCGTAACATGGCTGAGATAAAAGAACAACTAAAGTCATTATCAGGAACTAAAGACATAATGAACACCATTGAACTAAGTGAAAGAGAAATTTACTTGCCGCACCGGACAAGTTAAAGTCATCAAGCAACAACAACAAAAAAACAATGACACTCACAGTCTGTGCCGCTCATTTGTCTGGTATTAACTTAAATAATACATTTAGAATACTGATTGAAACAAATGCATTTTTCCCCACGATACGTCCAACTGGGGTGGCAGTAGTTCAGCCCATGGAGATTTGGCTTGGGAACCAGAGGGTCGGCAGTTCAAGTCCCTGTACGGACTAAGTATGGAGTGTGTACTGGCAGCTAGAGAGGTGCCAGTTAACCTCCTGGGCACTGCTGAGGTGTCCTTGAGCACCAAACCCCTCAACTGCTCCAGGGATGCCATTCATGGCTGAGTGACCCCCCTTGTTGCATGTGTGTGCAGGCGACTTGCCTAAAAAAATTGTGTAGATTGAGACATAATAGAATAATTAAAGAAATAATAAAGTAACTGAGAATGTCCTGATTGACCAAGTATTCCGTGGATTGTCTCAAGGTCCGCTGCACTTAATCCAATCCCTGTGCTTTCCAGATGTTGATGAGAGTATTTTTGTCATAGGCCACACATGTTTTGTTAAAATTAATGAGAGGTGCATTTGGATGCATTGCTTTCACTGTATTAAATGATTTCCTGTCATTGGGGGTTGTTACATGTGACAGATAATCCAACATGTTTGTTGTCTACCTTTTATCTGACTCCATCTGTTTCTGTATGTGTTTACAGGACGTGGGCACAGACGATTCCAGGTCGCGTTGAATTCTTCTCCAGCGAGGGCTCGGACACCTCCATACCCATCCCCATAGTGGCTCTGAGGAACGTGGATGACTCGTACCCACCGCAGAAGAAGTCCTTCATGATGCTGAAGTACATGCACGACCATTACCTGGACAAGTACGAGTGGTTCATGAGGGCCGATGACGACGTCTATATCAAGAGTGAGAAGCTAGAGGGCTTCCTGCGAAGCCTCAACAGCAGCGAGGCCATCTTCCTGGGCCAGACAGGCATGGGGGCCCGGGACGAGCTGGGGAAACTGGCCCTGGAGCCCGGGGAGAACTTCTGCATGGGGGGGCCAGGGGTCATCATGAGCCGCGAGGTCCTCAAGAGGATGGTGCCCCACATCCGAGAGTGTCTCCAGGAGATGTACACCACCCATGAGGACGTGGAGGTGGGCCGGTGTGTCAGGAGGTTCGCGGGAGTCCAGTGTGTGTGGTCATATGAGGTAAGATGGCTTCATTTTGTTTTCATATCGAATTTTTTGTGTTCTAAACAGACACAGAACTCATCTAGACTCGACGCTTAGGGATGCTTATATTGAAAAATCTGGTGTATTGGGTTGTAAACTGTCTACACCAGAGGTTCTTCAGACTGTGAGATGAAGGCACAGGAGAGTCGAAGGAAGCCAAATAGAATTTTAATAAAGGAATTCAGATTCTGGTGAGCTCATTTATGGCATCATGCCATCTATTCATGACTTTTTCTGTGCATTTTTCTCAGCATGAAAATGATGAAATGCTTCGCTGCTGTTTCATACCAGTATTCACTTCGATAACTAGTGAACGTCAATACTAAGCTAGTTATTGTTGCTTCATAACAGCTGGTGCTGGGATGTATATGGGGAGGGGATTCTGATGCCATGGTGGCCTCTTTATCCCTCCATGATTCCAGTTTATCACAACTTGAGTTTTGTACTTCAGTGGCGCAGATCTGTAGCATAACTGATGCTGCTGCTTGTTAGAAATTCAGCCTTTTATGCAGCTGAGATTAGGTGTACTTCAGTAAACACCTGGGGCATGTGAAACCATGCTGATAGAGAATTTCATCAAAGTAAAGCAGTACAGATAGTGTAGGCGATAACTGCATACTTTCTGGTCACAGCCTCATTCTGTGCTGGGGACCTAAAGATGCTTCAGGTTAATGCAGACGACACTGTAACTGCCTCATGACACCCCCAAGTCTCTGCTGCTGCTGGCTACATGCTGCATCACAGCTCATTATACAGGAATCTAATGCAGTGTAATTCGACACCAGCACACAGCCCCACACTTGAAAGTGACAAAAGAGTTGAATCAACGTCATTTTGACAAAGTGTCAACAAACCTGAACATTAGAGGCTTCAGAGCAGGATGATTTACTGCAGGACTGTTGTAGGAATGTATGACACTGTGAAGGTGTGCAGATGGTGATGAAATGGTAACTACAGTGAATCATGAAGGATGTGGTATGTGGCTGTTAAAGCTCAGGGAGTGTGGAGCGCTGCTGGAGGAGAATAGTTGTGTTATAGCTTTTGTTAAAGATGCTTTGATGGCTCGCTCACTTATCTATAACAGAATGGCATTTTGAATGGAAATGTCTCTCCCATAGAAATAAAATGAGAGTATAGCAGACATTTCCATTCAAATTAACATAGCATTTACCATTGGTGGTGTTTTATGATGGAGGGTTTTTTTTGTTCTTGTCGGGATTCACTAAAATGTGTTTTACAGCAAGTTAATAAGGCAGTTAAGCTAATGTCAGTCTAGGTTCTACTCATTTAATTTCTACGGTCTCTCTTGTACATTTCTATAAATGCAGAATTCGATTCTTCCTGTCACACTGGAGCCCTGAGAAGATCTTTGGACACACGTAAAGCCTGATTTATAGTCCTGCGGCGTACCTATGCGTTGCCGTGATGCCGTCGTGAACCCTTCGAACTTCTCTGTCACTCCATTTTGTCGCGGTGCAATTCACAGCCAGAGCGGTAGGGGACTGCGTTCCTTTCCTGAATGGTTATCGTCGTCTCTAGTTGATTCTTTGTTTAGCTTCCGGCTTTTCCGGTCACGGTGAATCTTGCTGGAGTTGAAGTTGTTGGATGTCGAAGAAAGTATGTTAATACTGCAACATCTACATCGCAACAGAAGATGTTTAAAGATGGCGGGGATGGCGCAATCTGGAAATATGGAACCGGAAATGCGTTGCTACCAAGCAAACCAATCACAGCCCTCTCGGTCTGCGCTGGGTCTGCGTCGCCTCGACGTGTCGTTACATTTTTTGGGAGGTGCACACCAGGCTACGCCGCGGGCTACGGCGAGCCTCCTGCGTAGCCACGTACCCTACGACGTAGGTACGTCGTTGATTTAACGCAGGACCATAAATCAGGCTTAAAGAGACACTGTACAGGCCTTATGTTATTTATGCCGCCGCGCTGGCAATAGCTGTGGTCGCATTCTTGTGAATGTGATCTCTCAAGAAAGCCTTGAGGGAACTCTTTCAAATGTGGTACAAACGTCCACTAAGACTCAAATATGAACTGATTAGAATTTGGTGGTCAGAGGTCAAAGGTTAAGGTCACTGTGACCTCTCAAAACATGTCTTTGGCCAAAACTCAGGAATTCATACTAATTATGGCAAATTTCACCCTAATGTCTCATGGGATACACTGATGAGGTGATGAAATTTCATATCTAAACAGTTAAAGGTCAGCTTCACTGTGACATCATAATGTTCTGTATAACATTGTTCTGGTCATTATTCAACATCATATCTCAGCAACAGAGGGGGAGACATTTGTTCCGATGCTGAATTGGTGACTCTAATCTCGGGTGTCCACTTGGAAGCTGTGCTGATTGTTCACATCTTCTGTGCTGCTGGGTTGAAGAAGTGTGAGAAGCATCCATGTTTTAGAATATACAGCTTCTTTGCAGCAACATCCATATTTGAAGAATCGTCAGCTGGCTGGACAGACATGGATGTAAACTGTAATTTAAGTGGTTCGCGGAGGCCGACAACCGCAAGGTGGTAATTCTAGGTTATTCTTAATTGCAGACTTAATGTTTGTGCCTTGTGTTTGTTAGCTTTGTTGTATCCAGTATAGTCGTCATGGACTATGTAGAAAGAACATTATTCTCAAGCAGAGAGAAGAGATGCTCTGAGTGACTGCAGTCCCTTGGCAGGTTGACTCAACGTATGTGTATGTGCTTTACTAAGAACCCGCTTATGTCATGTATGAGTTCAGTGAGGTTACAGAAGTCAGTGAAGGACAATAAGGCAGCTCCAGGAGATTTTCTTTTAACTGTGGTGTACCGATCTGCCTTTTGATTTTCTTCAAAGCTGCAGTGAGAACTGGGCCTTCCATACATTTGGCTGCTAACATGCAAGGCTGAGCGCTCAGCCCCTCTGGAGCCATCATTTTGAGTGCAGCAAATTGTACGTTGCAGCTTGGTAAAAGTGTCTCGTTGAGTTTTAACTGTTGTTTCCCTGCCGGGTAGATTTGTGTGTTTTTGAGAGGAAGAGGAGAGCGAAGGCTGCTTGCTTTGAGCTCTGTGGAAGCAAATTATGATCATCATAAGGTCGCAGTGATCCCTGTTTCTGTGTGTTGGTCCTGACCTCTGGGCTGACTTTTGACCTGAGTGGGTTTCCAGAATAGCATTCCATTGGCTGGTACGCTGTGTCTTGCCTGCACTGTTGTGTGATGTTTACACAAGCTTTTTTGTGTGTTGTTTAGATAGTGGGTCACAGGTATGTAATGTTTTAAGTGGTTTGTTTGCTCACACATCAATCACTTAAGCACACAATGCTGAGACACACAATCACAGATGTTCAAAGTCAAGGGTGGAAAAACCTGAAACCCGAAGAAGAAGCGGTCCACTGCTTCCTCCTCACCGTGAGCTCAAACTACATTTCACCTCTGTTATTGAGCAGGCGGCTCAACTGGTTGCTCTGTGCCTGCTGGATTGTATGGCATTTAGTCATTGTTGAGACTTGTGAGAGTGTTGTCATTGTGAGAAAACATAATAAGACAACGCCGCTAACCAAATCAGCCCCCTGCAGCAGCCCCATGTTGGGACAGAGCTATGAAAGAAATGCCACGGCGTCGTCATCAGAGGAGAGTGCGTTCACTCCTACGAGCCTGTTCTCTGACATGTCTCGACACAGCTGTGCCAAAGACCTGTTGCTCATATGACCACTGTTCACATGAAGCAGAGCCCTTTGAAACCAATGGAATGAATGAAGTGACTGTGTGAGATCACACGAGATCTGAGCTGTAAACGATAAAAGGCTTCCTCGTCATGTGCTCAGCTTGTGTCTGGAGGAAATAGAGAAGTGAAGCACAATTCAGGTTTTATGTCCTTTAAATCAGACGTCAAGGTAAAACTCTTAAAGCATGTAGCTGTAGTAGTGAGTAAACAATATGTAGTACAAGTGATTTCACAAATTGACAGATTATCTATACAAACATAAAGATGAGCAACATTTGGGGCAACCCAAAGTTTACAGCTGAATTGAAATAAAGTTTTTCCTACATAGAGCTAAATGTGGTGCAGAACCACAGTTCGACCACTCCCATCACATTATCACAAATATAAATCATTTTTGAAATGTCAGATTGGCTCATGAAGTTGAGTAACAGGCCTGCTATCACAGATATTGATGAAGAGTAGATTGAGACTCAATTTACATTTGGCCTCATTCACCAACTGTTCTTCTTAAAATTTCCTGTGCAGTTTTCAGAAAGGTTTGCACATTCACCAATGTTTTGTTGGGTAAGAACAGAATCTGCACATACTTGGGAGCACTGTTACACACATTTATGCTAACATGTTTGAGCAGAATAATTCTACAGTTGTATGATATTTTAGGATTTATACAACAATAATATTTGTTATAGTTATTTGGGTTATTTTACAAAAAGCATTACGGTTTTTTGAAATAAACTCTACGCTAACACTTCAATTTACTTAAGTTATGTTAATGGAAACAATCCAATCCAATAATTGTTGACAGATCTCGCTAGAAAATATCACTGGCAGTGCGGGTGGGCAGGACAAAAAGTGATGAAGCAGCGTTCTCAGTAAGTTATTAATAAGTTACAGAAACATTGCGTGAGTCCACCTTCATCTTCTCTACCTCTTTCTGTGTCTCTCTTAAATCACACGACACCATTGGGAGCACCGTGACGCTCGTAGCTGTCCACAGTGTGCTAATATAATGCATTTTGTTGTTTTATTTCCATTCCTTACGCTACTAAATATGGCAGCTCATGTAGCGTTCACTTTCTGCAGAAGTGCCGCTACTTCAGAACAGAAGGTGATGTCTGATGTTTGGCATCAGATGCTCCACCCTCTTCTGACTTTCGGTTGGGCGTTCTTGACTCAATTCTCACAACTTTTCCTCTTCTCTGCGTGTTCACACAGCCGTGCAGTCTCATGTCCTTATATGGGAATTTGTAGGGTGTTTACCGGAGCTAAGGGGAGATACCATGATCGAGAAGGTGGTTCACCCTGGGCGAGGCTCAGCCGTTGCTCTCCGGTTGTCCTAACCCCAGCGAATTACCCAATGTGGGAATCACGACTGCATAATTTCTGGTTGTGGGGCATCCGCACTCTGGTGGGGTTGGGAACCTGAGGGTCACCAGTTCAAGTTCCTGTCTGGACCAAATGTAAGGGCTGCATCCCATCAGTCAAATGAAGCAGTTTAAACCTGAAATCTGACCTGTAGCTCACATTACAACATTCCATGGTGCTTTTAACCGCTGACTCACGAAAATGCTCCAGCAAGACACTGGCGCAGACCTCAGCATGTGATTTTTATGCTCAACATGTTCCCCGTTGCATTATTTTTTCTGTAAAGCCAGGGGGCATCGAAACAAAATATTCTGTGAAGAAGCAGGAAGTCAAAGAGTGTCACTGGAAGAATGCCATAGACTGAACATGGCCGCACGATTCATCTGTGCTTAAGACCATTTGACCAACACTGTGGTCTCTCACAGGGTCATGCAAGTGACTTGCACGTGCAGTGAAAACCCAGTATCAAAATTGGGAGGTGCACAACCATGCACAGTGACAACTTATGCACATGACTCAAGAGATGCAATGCCATCACTTCGGTCACTCTTGCACCATCTGTGTTGCAAGGGTCAATACACAGACACACACAGTCTCAGTCTTTGAGAGTATGGATTCAGCTAACGCAATAAATAATGACCAGCAGCGTCTTTGACTGTCATTGCAGAGACTGCTGAATCATCCGCTCAGTGTCACGGTCTGTCTGGCGGGGCTGTTCCCAAACAGCTGACTCTCCTCACAAGACCTGAAAGACTCCTCCTAAGTGCTCTCTCCACTCTAATTTGACTAGTCAAGTCTGTAGTTTTCACATTTGATCAGCTTCCATTTTTAAATGAAAACCTTGAGGGGAGTGATCTAAAGTCAGCTGGCAGACCGTCTCTTTGACTTGTCTAGTGAAGGCCAGCGAGGAACATGCAGGAAGTCTAAGAGTTGTGCCAGTCTTTTACTTAAACAACAATGACTGATTGTTCTGGCCATTTGGAGGGGAGAGGAAGAAAATCATGAGCACAACATTGACTCTCCTTTTAAGTTTGTTTATATGTTGACTCATTTCCACATCTAGCAGTACATTGATTCATTAGGAGTCTTTGTGTTTGTGTCCACCTGATGATCGTAGGTCCAATATTTACTCTTCTTTCAGCTCAGTTTTTTCTCTTGCTACATCAGTCATCACCGCAGCTAGCTCTTTGTTTCTTTCCAGATGTCCTTGACATTTTTAAAATCACTTTTTTTTATTTGTCCTTTATCTTTTAAAATTCAGTCACACTGTAGACCACTTGCTGGGATGTGTGACAGCCTCACATCCTTGATGACAAAACAAAACCAAGCCTATACACATGTCAAGTTTGTAAAAAAGCAGCGTGTTTCAATTTTGAATAAACCCTGTTAGCTTTTCTATCTGCTCACATTTTGGTAAAATTACCTTCAAGAACAGAAGGTTAATATGTTTTAATAGAGAATTCAATAGCTCTGTTCCCTCAATTCTTTTAAAACAAAATTCCTGTATCTGAATGTCATAGTCTGATACAGGATGCATATTGATGGCTGTGTAATTGCTATAATGTGGAGATCTTTGGGGACAAAAACTGAGTCAGAGGGCAGAAAAGTGTCAGGGAGAATATATACATGCTGAAAGAGGTCAGTGACCCGTCAGGGCCTTGTGCTTTTTCTGTTGAAATGTTTCTTTTTTCCTGGTTTCAGTGCTTCAGCTCTCAGAGGGCCTATATTTCTAGATCAGCAGTCAGACGTGCTCTTGCTAGCACAAACACACAGGAAGTCAGCCACCCACACTCATGAGTGATGCCTCAACATGCTCTCTAAACCCCACACCCTCCCCCATCCCTTTCCCTCTCTGTCTGTCTCTCCGTCTGTATCTCTGTCTCTGTATCTCTCTCTTTCTCTGCAGCCCTTTTCACACAGCAATCCCGCGATAGGGCCGCAACAAAGATCCTTCATTACGCCAGTGTTGCTTTTTTATCCAGAACCAAACAGCACCGGCGTAATTCCTCCCCAGTTTGTGATTGTAGATAGCACGCTGGCGATCAGGAAGCAAAAGAGGTCAGACAGGTGTGACGTGTAACACAACAGTATCGGTCTGCTCTTTCTATGACAGAACCAAGCCAACAAGGAAGTGCCAAAAACAGCAGTTCCTCTAATGGCCATTTAAAGAATGTCAAGTGAGTCAATCCTATTGGACACCCATGTTAAAATATCCATCCTTACAGCAGAACATGTTTACAGCCTGGTACAAAAAACGTTTTTGGTCTCTATAGCTTACTCATGACTACTGTACAAGGGGTGATTTTTATGTAACTTATTAAGGTTCAAAGTTATGCATAATTAAGGGCGGACTGCTTTGAGTGACAGGTTTACTGATAGTGTCCCCGGCTTTTTAGTCAGATCCACTTTGGTCAATCCCAGTGACGGCTGAAATGCTGAACTAGAGGCTTCAAAATGGGAGTCAACAAACCAATGGGTGACGTCACAGTAGCTACATCTATTATTTTTATGTCTGTGGGCATAACTTTGCCTCTGGTCAATATGCCTTGTCCTTTGCTCAGAGCTCCTGGACTCATTAGCCAAAATTTGAATTAAAATCCCCTGATTCGCACAAACTAAAATACGCTCGCTTTAGCCGGGTTTTGGTTGATTCGAAAAAATGTTGATTCGCAAAACGGGGGATGGAAACAGTTATGTTCAAATTAAGTCTGACGTAGCGCACCTCTCTCCATGGTGATATCGACACTCTGGGTCAGGAAGGCGGTAATGCATTTACAAGCTGGTTGCCAACCACCAGAAAACGTAGAAGAAGAAGAATGTGAGACTTGTTTTGTTTCCGGTTCTGCAGAAAACTCGTGCGAGTTCGTCGTTTTCACCGAAGTCCGTACATTTAATGGAAACACACAGGATTCGTGTTTCTTTTAATGCACATTTCCAATGATTCAAATCACTTTTGGATGGAAACATAGCTAGTGTCTCCCCAATTTGTGGACATTTTGCTTTTTTTTCGTGTGTGAGTTAGCTGCTAACTGCTGCTAGCTGCTTTTGAAATCTCACACACATCATCAAAATGTCACACCTGTGCCGTCCTGCCTGCTGTCCCTTTAACACAGACTTTGATTTGGCGCTGTTACTACCTCCACTACTGGCTTAAAGCGAGGTAACAACTCTGTCCCTCCATTCCGCGATCATAACTTTTTATGCAGAATGATGACGCAGAATAATTCTGCAACTTTCCAACCTCGCTCAGACAGTGTAAAGTGGGCTTAAAATCTGTCCTATTTACTGGTGCAAGGAAAAACTTTTCCATTGCATGAGAACCCTATGGGATGGTAATGACTGTTCCAGGTATTAGTCAAACTCTCAGGTGTTACCAGTTATGGCTTGTAAAAAAGAAAAACTTAACATTTTAGTTGCAAAACGCATAAAAATGTAAATGAATGGTCTTAATTTTTTGGTGTAAGCTGGATAAAACCATCCAGTTCTGGCCTCCCTGTCGTCCATTTATACGGGATGATGGACGCCTCATCAGGCATTATCCCAGTGAGGCGTCTCCATCTCTGTACTGTACGTGTCTGTCCTCTCCTGTTGTGGCAGTATGCTGTGAGCCTGGTGTATTTTCAGACTTCCTGTGGCCACCACTCTGTGTGCTTCTCCTCTGTGTTTCCCCAGCAGTGCCTTCGCGTCGTGCTAAAAGTAGGCCCCACCATGTTTACACTCACTATTCAAAAATAAACAGAAATGGAAGGCCGGGTTGCTGAATTAGCATGAATTACAGCTCTGCAGCATGAAGCGCAGGCTGTGTGTGGCTGCAGCAGCAGTCAGCTGGTATGCAGGATGGTGACATTTTGGGAGGGGAGAGAGAGATTTTATAGGTCTGGTAGCGACTGCTTAAACCTGTAAAAGTCTTCATTACTGTGGGTGGGCTTCTTCTGATTAAGCTCTATTTTCTGTCATTTACTTGAATCTCTATCTGCAGAGGATTTTGATCTTCCAGTGCGCCACGCCACCTTCCCCTCCGTTTTAATGCAACCACTTGTTATGTTGGGGTTTTTTTTACATCTGCGTGCTTGTGGCAGGCATTCTCCATCTTTAAACTATGGTGTTTGGTGTTTTGCAAGCAGCACACTATGGAGTTGGTTATCCGGTCTGCTTGCATACACTGGCATTGGAGTCAACCCAGAGCTCCACTCAGACATGTTACATAAATGAGATGGCAGCACGGCCTTAAATGACACCAAAATGTGGAAGAGACTCTTTGCATAGTTTTTATGACATTACTTTACTGGTACAAACATTCACCCGCCAGTGTGGCCAAATGGGAAGTCTACCCTGCCATCAGCCATCGGTCTGATGAAGATAAGCCTCTGGGGGCGAGGGCCAACACTTTGGAGGTGATTCAGTGTAGCCAGCAAAGACCTGAGTCAAGACTTCCTCTTCCATCCACTGGTCATTTCAGCTACTCTCTTTTTCATCAGATATCTGCTTCTGAATGCACATACATTTTTAAAAAGCTTATATAAATCTAACTGGTCGTCAGATGATAGCTGATGGGTTCAGAATCCCATTTGGCCAATGTGTTACACCTCTCCACACAGACTCTTTACCTGACATTCAAATATGATTGGTCAATACAACTCGGACTACAAATGGACTATAAATGAAACCAGAACACTTCTGATGCCAAATTTTTGTCCTGTTGCTTACAGATGCTGCATACATAAGCAGAATCTGTTAGTAGAGATTAGACAAGGTCAGGCCTGAAACACAAAGGTCAACATTTTCAGCACAGCACACATCTCTGCTGCATGCTGCCTGTCTTGTTCTGCTTCATTAGAGCACATTAGATTAAGAGGTGCAAAAAACCCTCAGAGGGGTTTGATCAAGGCACCACCCAGGATATACCTCAATCCATTAGATAATGAAGAAAAAAAATTGCAAGGAAAGGAAAGAGAAGTTCTTGAAGTAAAAAAATAAATCAGAAACAGAATCACGTTTATTTGTCACTTCCATAATTCACACTCAGCAAGGATGGGAGCAGAAAGCCATTCTCCACAGGTTAGTGATTTAAAATTATAAAAGACACATTTAAAAACACATTTCAAAAACATATAACCATGAAACAAAGTGCTGATGCATTTCAATCTGCAATGTAGAGTAGAAAAACAGATTTTAAGTGCTGGTTCATTTGTTAGTACAGACGTATCACACCATGGTGTTGGAGGGAGGGATGCAGGGCAGCAGTCGGAGAGTGTTCAGAGCTCTGATAGCTTGGGGGGGGGAAATTATTGCACAGTCTGGCAGATATTTCACTGATGCTCTGGAACCTCACTCCAGATGGCAGGAGTGCGAAGAGGTGGTGGGAGGGATGGGAGGGGTCTGTCATTATGTTGGTGGCCTGTCAGACACACCGGTGCGTACAGATGTCTGCTCTGGAAGTGAGAGGGACACTTGTGATTTTTTCAGCAGCTCTCAGTATCCTCTGCAGGGATATACGGCTGGCGGCTGCACAGTTTGGTACCAGACAGTGACGCAGCGTGTTAGGATGCTGTCGATGGTTCCTCTGTAGAATGCTGTCATGGTGGATGGATGGATGATGAGGGGAGTTCGCTTTTCTCAGTCTCTGCAGGGAGTGGAGGCATTGCTATTCCTAAGTGCTATATCGTAGGCAACTGGACTTGCTTGTGTTTCTTGAAGACGTTTCGCCCCTCATCCAAGAAGCTTCTTCAGTGCTAAATGATTGAATCTTAAAATTACCAAGAATATGATTTATGATATCTGATCAACAAATAAATAAATACATATTGAGAAAGGGTCCAGCCCAGCTCTACGTGACTGTCACTGTCTTTTGTAATAATGTCCTTGAGGTGAACAGTAGCCTGCTTTCCTCAGAAGGGCAGAGACCATCCCATCCCCACCCTGCATGCCAGCTCCCAAACAAGCTCCAACACAGCTAATGGGAATCACAAGGCAGCACTGCTGAGAGCTATGAGTCCACCTCCTAATCCTAATTTCTCCTGAGTGGCCTGCAGGGCTGCCAAACCTGCGACTGCTGCTGCATGCGCTTTCATCCTGCCAACAAAAGTACCATTGTCCTCTCACCGTGCTGCCTCAGTTCTTCAGGATTAACTGCGATCCCATTTATCCCCTCCTATCTCAGTTCAGTTTGTACATATTAATTGGCCTCTGTTTCACAGCCAGCTGCACATGACTTCATATCTAATCTGATGGATGCTTTGTCATCATCATCTAAAATCTTAGTTATGCAAAGAGTGGAGGAAGCAGGGGAATATACAGAATGCAGTCAAGCATACAGTTGCAGTGTGTGGAGCTGCAAATGTACAACAGATTAAATGTATTTTAATTTAGACTTAGAGCAGTTCAAAGAGGAACATTTGTATAAAACGATGCAGAGACATCTGGAATATTTCCATTCAATGGAGCGGTACTGCCTCTAGTTTCACACCATGGCACCAGCAACAGTATGTAAAAAGCCAGCAGTAGCTAATTATAAATAATGAGCAATAATGATGATGATAAATAATGATAATAATATTCTGTTGCAGTTACTCAACACAGAGTATCAGTGTAGTATCCACCCCTCTACAGCACAGTACAGAGCTGTGTGTCTGTGCATCCTGTCCAGAGACTGTCTGATAATGGGGACAGAGACCGAGTAGACAGAATATTCATTAGTCCCCCGCAGCACGATCATCGCATCTGGCTCTGCGGTTTGTGCCAGCTCAAATGGGAGAACGTAGAAATATCTCTGCCAGTGTAAGAATCATTAAGGCTTACACATACAGAATATATGACATAAGTGATAAAACATACGTTAAATTTAAAGACAGTTAAGTGCTGCCTTTGTAAAATCACTTGAATATGTTGTTAGAGTATCGACTGATTGTGGATTTTTAATCGTCGATATAATAGGATTGATTGGAATAGGAAAAAGCCGATCAACTGAGAACTGCTTAAACTGAAAAGTCATAGTAATAAATACTTGAATAAATAAATAAATCCGGAACTGAACATCAAACTTACCATAAAAAAAATCTAGGTGTAGGGGTGGGCGAAAAAAATCAATACAGCATAGTATCGCGATATTTTTGTGTGGCATTATCATATCATCACACAGTGCCAAGTATCAATTCTGTTATTATATAGATTATTAATATTACAAATCCAGATGAAACTTTTGGTATAATTGATAATAATAATCAATTGCCTTTCCAGTCCACTAGATACATGTGGCTGCAATGAAAATGACTGAAGATGAACAGACTGGAAGTTTTATCTTAATAGATTGAAGAGAGGCTGAAAGATCCGTTCATGCAGAAGTGACATAGTGAGCTCAGGAGTATGACATCATGTTATATATATGTGAAAAACAAGAGTTTAAACTGGGGGAGTATCTGTTGCACGAAAACCAAAAGTACATTCTATTTGTAATTTTTCAAGTAAACAACACCAGAATTCCTGAAGTCACTGAAGGATATACAGGGCTGGACAGAAACCAGAGGATCTGCAACCTCTGTGGTGATAATCACGTGGGAGATGAGTATTTTATTTTGACTGAATGTCAGAATGTAGCTTAATGACTTACAGAGAAAGTATTATTTAAACATCCATCTATAT
Source organism: Epinephelus moara (assembly GCF_006386435.1). Taxonomy (NCBI): domain Eukaryota; kingdom Metazoa; phylum Chordata; class Actinopteri; order Perciformes; family Serranidae; genus Epinephelus; species Epinephelus moara. Next base: position 46,806,924 of record NC_065506.1, on the reverse strand, counting down.
TTAAATTTATTTTGTTATTACATTCATTCATTCATTTTCCGTAACCACTTATCCTGTTAGGGGTCACGGGGGGGCTGGAGCCTATCCCAGCTGACACTGGGTGAGAGGCAGGGTTCACCCTGGACAGGTCACCAGACTATCACAGGGCTGACACATAGAGACAGACAACCATTCACACTCACATTCACACCTACGGACAATTTAGAGTCACCAATTAACCTGCATGTCTTTGGACTGTGGGAGCCGGAGCACCTGGAGGAAACCCACGCTGACATGGGGAGAACATGCAAACTCCACTCAAACAGAAATCCTATTGCTGCGAGGCGACAATGCGAACCACTGCAACACCGTGCCGCTGTGTTTGTTGTTTTTAACACTCAAAATATGCTCTCCATGATTCATGAAACATAAAAAAACAAGACAAGGTCAAAACATAGCAAGAGGGTTTTTAATTTCAAACAAGGACTTTTAACTTTAAACAGGAAGTGGTGGCATTCACTCAGTCACGGACTCAAGGACTTAAAGACTTCTGTAGTAGCATGTATATTCATGTTAAAAAAGAACTGCACGAGACACATTAACACCGCAGAAGGGAGCTGCTTCATGTGGAGCTGTACCCACTGATCATTTAACACAACCTTCCCCTCTTCAGCTGCGGTCAGTGTTGCAATTCCCCGCGTGACTGATGGAGGCTGCACAGCCATCGGACACTGTTGGAGCCAAGTTCTGCCAATAGCAATAGTTTATAAATGTCCTATCGACACTCTGATCTAATTGGCCAAACCGATAAATCTGTGCACCTCTAGCTGTTAAATTATAAAATACTTTACAAGTTCTTTATTTGTTATATGCACAACAACTGCAGTGGAGCAGTCATTGGCAGTGAAGTTAGTCTTCTCAGGTCCTGCCCAACAGTGTTACCACAAAAGGTATAAAAGAAAGTCACGTAAATAAAAATGAGAATCTAAGACATGTACAATGTCGTACATATAAAATACAATATACAATATAATAATGTGGTAGACTGGTGTGCAGTAGTGATATAATTAATAAACTGTGATGTAGACATGATGAAATAAACATATATGTAATCAGCAGTGTGTCCAGGTATAACCAGGTACTAATAGTAGTATTCATATCACACACATAAATGTATGTATATATATATATGCTCACTGTTTTCAACAAAATTTGCGTATCCTGTGGACGTGCATTCTTCTACTTGCACTTTTTTCCCCTCACTGATGTTTTGAGGCTTAATCCATGTTGGTTGGCATGGAGTGCGAGCTGCAGGGAGTCAGCAGTGCATCCTCCCATTTATCCTGGCTGTCCAGGCATGATGCGTTACCTGCAGCCAGAGTTGGAACTTGCCTGATTAAGAAAGGTTCGTTTAACATTTTGGTTGTCGGCCTAAACAGCTTCTATTTCCGACATGTGTTCTGGTGCCCAGGCAGGAGCTTGTATAAGAGGATCACAACACACAGCATGATGAGGCACACAAAGTTAACTCTCTCTCTGCAGCTGGAAGGCAGCGCTCATTCGTAGTACAGTCCAACTTTGTAGTCCAGTCAGTAGTGGACATTAAGCTCCATCAGGTGAATTCAAATTTCTCCCCATGGCCATCGTGCTACCCTCTGGCCTGACACACACAGTGCCAAGTATGCTGAGATATGGAGTTCATATTGTATGGAGCGGGAACTGTTAATGAGCAGAAAATGTGGCTTAGGGACCGCAATGTAAAGACATTTTCGGACCAGAGGAGCTCTTTCATAGTTCTCAGACCCCTCCTTTTTTATGTCTGCACTGTAAGAACTAGGAACAGTCGTAGTTTTGAGAAGGCCGTTTTAAAGGGTCATTGGTAGCTCCCATTTCAGACTAGACTCCCAACACAAGAGGAGCCACGTGTGTCGTATGTTGACTGGTCAAATACAAAACCTAAACAACAGCTCTTAACAAAAAAGAAATGGAAGAGAACACGGACAAATGGACCCACAGTGAATTCCAGGCTTTACTGACCCTAAATGTGATATTAGAAATACACTGTGATTTTGATTCGTCAAAGCAAAAGTGACGTTACTGTACTAACCACCAGCTGGCATCCAGTATGTCACTTTAGCGTTCCTGTTTGCAAATGCAAAACAAAACAAAGCCCTTGAAGGTATGAGGTTCTTGGGGAAGCTTCTTAGTGGGCAGTTCCTCTTAGGGCTGTCAAAATAGCTCAAAAATGACATTCGAATATTCCTTCTAAAAATAACTCATAGGTTCGAACCATTCGAATTTTTTTTTTTTTTTTTTTCCGCATTATGTCCACAAGAGAGCAAACTAATACAAGGAAACATACTTGTATATGTATTAATATAAGGATACAAGGAAACATNACGGCCGTGGACCTCTCGCTCGCCTCCCCTCTCTGACCCGTCACGCCAGGGCCACACCGCCCGCGGAAGCGCTGCGAATAGCCTCGAAGCGAAGCCAGTTTCCTTTCAGTGCCCATGTTAACCGAATGTGTCATCCACACCGTGGCCGGCTTGCGCCCTGCAGTGATCGTTTCGCCATCTGGTCTATTTTCTGCGCGAGCCGCGAGCGAATGTGTCAAGCAGTGCGTTCAGTGCAGCGGCCCAGGCCAACGCCCACTCGCAAAGAGGACAGCTGCGGTGGTGGTTTTTTTTCTCCACAATGGAATATCAATTTTCACATTCGAAGGTCCTTTTTTTTTCAAATTCAAATTTAGAATATTCGTTGACAGCCCTAGTTCCTCTCAGGGAGTCCCCAGATCTGTTTGGGTTCAGAAACGTTTTTGGAGAAGCTCCTGAGATCTTGAAAAGGTTCCTGCAAGAGTTCAAGGATTCAATCAAGGCCTTCCGAACTTGAAGGAGAAGAACATATACTTTATTAATTCCTTTATTTTTTTCACTCTTTTGTTACACACACACACACACACACACATGTCAGAGTGAGGGGGCTGCCAATGGACAGGCGCCCCATGGGGGTTCAGTGCCTTGCTTAAGCGCACTTTGGCAGTGCCCAGGGTGAACTGGCACCTCTCCGGCTACCAGTCCATGCTCCATACTTGGTCCATACAGGGACTTGAACTGGCGACCCCATGGTTTCCCAAGCCAAGTCCCTACTGAGCTTCTGAGCTACTGCTGCCCCAGTTCTTACTACTTGCGGATTAGACCTCTGGCAGTTTAAGTATAAACCTCCCACTGAGTTCAGATCATTTACTGCAGCATCATTAAAGTGTGATGTCTCTGTCACAAACCTGCTCTAAGTGAACGTCTGTCATCTGAGCTTTGCTGTCCTCATAGCAGCTCCTGTCTGCGCTGCCTCATGTCTATGGCTGGGTATCATTCAATTATAATACCACTATCAGTACCAGTACCCTTAAAGTGATACTGATGCCAATACTTCTGTTGATACTTTTTTGCTACTTAATTCAATACCCATCATGTGAAAGAAGACGGTTCAGTTGCGTAGAATGCCACCAGACGTCACAGCCATGTAATATAGCTAATACACTGAACTGCCAATTCATAAGCAACTATATCGTAGGCAACTGGACTCCCTTGAGCACTTAAGATTACAAAAGGAATCAAATGTTGGTATCGTTTGACTGGAGAAGTTAAGGTACTACTTGATTATTTCCGTTATTTCGGTCAACACCTTGAAGGCATCAAGTACAGTTACCCTGCTCTACTCATGTCTACAGCCAGTGTCTGTACCAACGATTGTTAAGAAGAAGCATCACTCTGATATACAAACACAAGTGGACTCAATGTTTTTGTCATCACAACATCTCCAACAGATACATCTCCTGTCTAGTCGATCGTGTCAGATACTCAGGTACTCAGATGGGGGAATCCCTATCCAAGACAATCCACTGGTCAATCGTTCCATATCTGGATGGTTCTTGTCTCCGCCCTACTGGTTTTAGGCTGCTGTTTACAGAGAGGGACCTGGTGGACGGTGCTGTGATCACCTGGTCGTGGTTTTGATTTCCCACTATATGCATTCTTTATGTTGCCAAAGCACAAGTTTCCTCTCTCCTCTAGTAAGTAAGTAATGCAGTTTAAAAAGTGAGGTACAGCCATACAAATGTAGAGAGAAAGGAGAAGTGTTTTCAAACTGAACCACCATCTTGTCACATCTACAGCAGTGTGTGCCTGCACCCCAATATTTTTTAAGTGTTTGGATATTAAGCTGTTGAGATAACGGATAAAATGGATACTTGAATCAATAAAAGATGCACAATCAAGGCTGGAGTCCTAAATATGTTATCTTAATTTTCTGTAAGGCGAAGAGGGTAGATGAGGATACAGAGGACTGATTTGTATTGTGTTGTGGAAAGCTGAAGCGCGGTGAATGGGAGGTGGTGGCATCGAGTGGAGCCTGGCCTGGTTTAAAACCTGGCACAAAGTAGGTTATCAGATCACTGTGGTGCCACTTTACTGTGTCAGTTTCATTGTGCTCGTATCTTGTGCTGAGTGTCAGGTTTGCAAAGTGTTGAATGACTCTGTGTTAGTGACAAACAGTGTCTGCTGGGAAGCAGGGCTGTCGTGGAGAAGAAATTTTCCCTGTGGTGATTAAGGGTGGCTTAACAGCGTGATATGCGGAATTGCCGCTGCTTTTTGTTGTATTTGCAAATTACCTCATTTGTCATTCATTTATTTCCATGTTTTGTGAATAAGCTTCATCATTAGGCCATGAGGTGTATTGTTGCTTTTAATTGACAAAGATGACACAGGTTGAACACAAATTAAAATACTTCTTCATTGTGAAATGAGGTGCACTAAGGGGCTCAGCATTTTTTCAGCTGAGATGCTTTGGTTGCGTCTGGTTGCTATGATGCAGAATATAGCTAGAAGTAAAAATGTCAGCTCAAGGTAGAGTACATGCTGGGTGAAGGTGAGGCTGAAGTTTGTAGGAATAGAGGACGGACTGCCCGGTCTTTGTGGGTTCAGTACTAATTTCTCCTCCATTGTTGCTGTTGTTCAGCGAAGTGATGGTTGGTCTTCCTGGTATTCATCCTGCCCCCTCCTGCACTGTGATTGGACGGCTATGTAAAAAGAATAGACGCTCAGGACCCCGTGACACTGCTGGCATTTGTAGCAGAGTGTAAATACCCGGAGAAAAAACATGAACATAGCCTTTATCGTGGTTTCTTGCCACCCCCTGCAGCTGGCTTTTTAATTGCCTGGTATCAGCCCAATCACCACATTATAACCAAAAGGTAATAAATGTATCGTAATATATGTTATCGTCATAATCAGCATATTGCAAAACATTTAAATTCACATTAATATTGTGTCTTGACTTAAATATTGTGATAATATGGTGGTGATTCCCACCCCTGGTCAGATTTATCTGTGGCAGCTGCACTGTTCATATATTCTAATTGTTTCTGGTTCTCTTATATGACTACTCACAGTGCTTATTAGCTTTTGTCTGCTGATTTCCAACAACGGGACTTGTGTGTGAATTTCCTCTTTTCACTCTTTGGCAACATTTTTGTGAATGAAACGTATCCACACATGGAGCAGACCAGGTTGCCTTTTATGGCAATTTTAGGAGCATTGATTATACTAATGATCGACTCTCCTGAGCGTACATTTACTTGTGCCAGACGGTATTCATCAGCTCAGTGAAAGTGAATCTGACTTGGATCACTCACACACACTCGCTATGCTCACAGAATAAAGTGAGCGAGTTTTAGAATACGAATAAGAAAAAGTTTTTCTCAAGGCCCAAAGTGTCTGGTTCTTGAAAAGCTTTGCTCCAGGCCAGTTCCCTGCTCCCAGGCTGAGGTTAACTCCACCGGGCCAGCCTGGCCCTGTCACTGCAGCCAGAGAAGGAGAGCTACAGTGGGAGCCAGGCTCCTCCTCTGTGTCCTGCCCACTGCCAACTCATGCTCTTGCTTTCCTTTTTTACACCACCTCCCTTTTTCCTCTCTAATTGTATGCTTACCAGCTCTGCCAGGACTGTTGAAGCAGAATGCCGACATTTTTCTCCTCTCTGCTCTCCACTCACAGACCCACAGTTTTCCCTTTTATACAAAGGTTAGTTAATAAAACTGGTTAACTGGACTCTGTTAAACCCCACTGACACTTCATGCCGCTGTACGAGTGTTGGGCTGTCCAGAAAGCCAAGTGTAAATGCAGCCAAGAAACAGTGAGGACAAATATATAGTCCAGTAGCTCTCCCACAACATTAGGAGGACATCTGAGCTGCAGTCTGTGTTCAGAAGGCTTGAAAAGAAAGTGGAACTAGCCAAAGCTGTGGTCTCGATAATGAATGTGATAGTTGGGGACACAGGTTACATGCAACTGCGTCTTCTTCATGTATTTCTTTGGCAGGTTCAGGCAGGGAAACTTTTCAAGACACAGTAAATTGTGGAAGAATGTGTAATAAATCATATCTGATTTGATGCAAATGGAATGATGAGGATGAATGGTGTCTTTGTCATGTTTTAGCTGTGCACAGTCTTCTTCATCTTTCCATGACCGTACAGCTGTTTGAAGGAGACACATTCACTGCATGTGTTGCCCATCTCTGAAATTTCATATTCAATTGAGCCTTCTTCAGTAGTATGGAAACAACTCTTCCCTTCTGTCCCTCAGAACCTTTTTTTTTCTGTCCCAGTTTAACTTTCTGCTTTCTTCCTCTCTCGTCTCTCTTCTTCTCCTCTTTCCTGTCTGCTTGGCTGAAGCTGCTGGCTTTTACTGGCACTGCCACCGTAGACCTTAGTCATGCTCCTGGACTCCTCCTCCTCCTCCCTCCTCCTCCTCCTCCCTCTCCCTCCTCCTCCTCCTCCTCCCTCCTCACATTTTCTTTTTCTTTCTCCCTTCTTCAGCTCTGACAAAGCGCTGGCAGGACTTAACCCACAGGGTAAGCACTGCCTGTTGGGAGAATTATGGAGAATGAAAACAGGCAATTTAAAGAACCAAAGTGACCTTTAAAGTACAGACACTGGATAGCTTCATTCTAAAGATATTCATAACGGTAAAGACATTTTAAACCCCTCATCAGTCCCATCCAGGCCATACTGACACATAAGGGTGGGCGACATGGCCAAAATTAAATATCACAGTATATGTCAGTCCCTCCAGGATGGAGGACGGTAACTTAAATTCAGAGAATCCCCGTGAATTCTGGTGGGACCCTGCAGTCTGTCCTCAGCTTAACTGCAAATTTGAGTATTTAAAACAGGGAAAATCTCATTTCATCACAGATGAAGCTGCAGTGACATCAGGCATTTCAGGTCTCAATTTAACAATAGTGGTATATATCATGATACAAGAATTGTTCTGTAAATTCAATTAAGAAATGGATTTAAATAATAAAACCATACCTGTCACATTTGATCATCTTCTTCTTTTATTTGAAACTTCCACAAACAAAAACTGCTGCCTCAGCATAATGTTCCTGAGTATTTTTAAATGTGACAGGTTTCCTTTTTCACAGCTTCACTTTCCTCCATGTCTGCCAAAATTACATGAGCATCCTGCCCTGATTTGCGTCATAGTCTGCCCTGAAAATCTCCTGCGGTAGAAACTGTATTGCCAAATTTCTACAGGTGGATACACTTCTACCGCCGCATGATATAAGAGACAGTAACCATCCTGCAGGGACATTAAGGTCTTGCATGGTATGAGATTTGCTCATCACGGCATCTCAAGGTTATCTCAGAACTGGTCTGGTTCAGTGTCAGCCTAGAAAGTGTTTTCTTGTTTTCATATTCCTGTATATAGAGAGAGGATTTGATTCAAAGAGCGTTGTATTTCCAAAGGGAAGGAGTAGCTGCACAGATGTATGATTTTAATGCATTTAAACTGATGATCTGTTTATTTCCTGAATGATTTAATGACTTTTCCAAGTCTAGATGTGTAACAGCTGGTTCCTACTGGCCACAGTCTACACTATTAAAGCCTCACTGCAGCCTGTGTCACTTCATGTTTTCAGTTAATGCTTTTTTTCTCTAACGGAGAATGGCGTTGTTGTTAATAGTTGGACGTATTCCTTTGTAGTGGCAACCACATTGCTGTTGTAGAGGTGAGAGCAGGGATATTAGGATGGATAGGGACTCAAATGTATGTCATAAGGTGGAGAGGATTTTTCTCCACCTCCTTCACCTGAAGGAAATACGGGACAGTATGAATCTAAGTTTAGCTTGAATACACAACTCTTTACTGACAGCTGAAATGGGCAGCTAGTTTGTTTTTTATTTTCCGTAACGCCAACAAGTTAATGAAATACCCTAATTTTAAATCAGTAGTACTACCTGTCAATTTACAATTATCTTTGATAAGTAAGTTAGTCATACTGTATGTAGACTACTTTTTAATAGATATTTTTAGGTCTTTTTTGCCTTTAATCGACAGGACAGTTGTTAGTGTTAAAGGGGGAAAGAGAGGGGGAACGACATGCAGCAAAAGGCAGGACGAGGCCATGGGGCATACATGGGGCACCGGCTCTACCAGGTGAGCCAGTGGGCACCCCTGTATATTGGCATTTATTTTACTAGTTACAGCTGGCAGTTGCTTAGTAAATGTATTCCTTACATAGCCTACTGTAGTCTTTAGATGTTGGCTTACCCATACTGCACAAACTCTGTGAAAAAGTTAGCATCTCACAGCGCTGTGCTGGGTCCAAACACTGAAGAAACAATCCCACACAATCCTAAAACTCAAGTTCACCATCTTGTTTTGCCTACGACTCAGTGAGTTCTAGCTCACAGTGATGTTTCTAGGTTTGCCACACTCACAAGAGGCATGACAGTGCTCCTACGCAAGCTTGAAGAATGACATATGAACGCAGCTTTGGCTATAGTCATACATCTTCTTCCTGTTTTAGCAACAAACTTCTTTTTTTTTAATTTGAGCACAAAATAAAGTCGTCAAAAAATATTTAGCGAATCATTTAGCTTATCAACGTTCTCAGGAAACGACTCCAAAAATTATTAATATCATAAACTCACTGGAGTGAGGCTTTAATCCAGGTTTTTACCTGTCAGAAGATGTTCTGGCGTTTTAGGTTTGCATCATAGGTTTTTTACTTTTGCTCACCTTCTTTTAGTATTTCTCCACTTTCCTTCCATCCATCAGTTTCTAGTGAGATCGCAAGCTCCCGGCTGAGGCTGAACTGGATTTTGAGTGTTCTTTGTGGAGCTCACAGTGATGTGGAAAGCTGCATTAGATAAAAAGAAAATGCTCAGATGTGCTAAGCTGTCAGAGGCAGCGGAGCGAGGCGGCTTAGCTCAGGTCAAGCTGAGAGTTTGTGGTTTGTTAAGAAGTTTGTGGAGGAACCTGCAGCAGACAATAAAGACTTTGTCAGTGGCGACCATGTCTGAGTGATGTTTCCAATTCATTGTGCCACACCCATCTCTGTGACAGCAGGCTTTTCACCCCACCTCATAGCGTTTCTACGGGATCCATTTAGAACAGGACATGGTCACACAGCATGTCACACAAACTTAGTTGGAAGTATACTGTGACATTTACTGTAATTACCAGTTTCCAGCTTGTAAATGCCGCTCACGTCAACATCTCCATCTAAATTTAACCACACTTAACTTCCTTTTTGCTTTGGAGCCCTTTTTTTAATCGATGAGCGTTCCATCTGACTAATTCGTTTCTTACTTCTGATTTGAAAGGTCATTATTCTCTTGTCATTTTAATGCCAATACATTGTTTTGTGGTAGAAATGCGTGCAGACTGGCCAAGCAGGCAATTATCTCCCAGTGTTTGGTGTTAAGGGGAGGATTAGCCCATTCACTTTGGTTAATTGGACTGAGCAGTTGTCAGCTTACTGCTGGCTCTGCCTGGCTGCCATTACTCCTCATTATGTGTTTCTGTGTCAATCTTTTAATGTCAAGGGCTCTAAAACAACTAAAACATCATGGAGTCCCTGCAGTGAGCTCAACCAAGTCTGTAAAAGGTTTCTGCTTGAACTCAAACTGATGAATCAACCTGAATTTGTTCCTCAGCTGCTCAGCTTTCACGAACTACAGTCAAACTGAAAACACAGGACAGTTATTTATCTGTTCCAGTAACATGACTTAAAACACCTTTAGGGTCTTGATCTCATCATGAAGGCTTTTTTTATGAAGGGTTAATGGGCCTAAATAGCCAAGTATGTTGCGCTGCACAGAGGTCATCCTTTGTTTACAGAGGTGTGAAGGACATGTCTCAAACAGTTCATTGGGTGTGTTAAAAATGAACTGTAACCCACTGAAATTGAGGAAGTTGTACATAGATGTCAGATGTATTTATACCCTCTTAATCATGCTTTGACCCTGAGAAAGTCTGCGTCTCTGCTGTTTGTCATCAAACCCTCCAAAGGGCGATGATTATCATCATTTCAGATGAGCTTCAGCCACGTCAGGTTAGGACAGTCACATTTTCCAAACCCCAGTGAGATCACTCATCTGAATATTGATAACCTTTATGTGTTCCATAATGAGTTTTAGACCCAGGCTGAGAGAATGATGCATGGTTTGTACTCACTGTCGGCTCCCTGGCACAAGCTTCGTGCACCAGATAATGGCATAATCAACCCTTACGTGTCAAGTGCAAAGGCTCTGCAAGCTGTCACGGTGCTTGGTTGTGCACCTCTGAATTTTCTGTCCCCCCAGTCTGTGATCGAACCTTATATACAGCACGACAAGGCGGAATAATGGCATGATAAGCTAAAGCTTGAGAGGGCTGAAGTCCTAGATAGTCTCTTCTAGTGCAAAAATGTGTGTGTGTTTGTGTGTGTGAGACTCTGTAGGGCGCTCAACCATCCCTGTTCTGCAGTAAAACCAAAGGATGTGTCTTCTAATTCATTTCATTAGATGATAAATATATCTTGAAACACCCTCGGCTTTGAAACCCTTAAAAAACACGTGCTCTCAGCTGGTGTCTATATCACACATTAGGGCTGCAGCCCCTGCACACTGAGCCAAAAGTTCACAGATGTCTTTGGAACCCAGATTCTTTAACAACTTCCACATGATACCGGCATGTTGTTTGGGAGAGGCAGCCAGTGTTACATTCTGCATGCATTTCTAATGCACAGTCTCAGAGCGTTGGATACAAACTGATGTAGTCGTGATTTACACCAGCAGCTCCGGGGCCTGGGGGCGACGGCAGCATCACTGGAAAGTTTCCACTTTGGACTGTGTGAAGTGAAACACTGCCGCTCCTCTCTACAAGTCAAGGAACACGATCCAGAGCAGAGCAACATGTGTTTAGTTGTCCTGGATTCGCTTGTTTTGTATTATCTTACCATTTTACACTCTGCTGACAGTAAAGTGATATATGTATGTGGACTGATGTTGGTCCATAAAGGCTGATGCTGTTATCTGGAAGCATCGGAGAAATTTAAAAACGTCACTCTTCACCTTAAATGCAGCATATTTAGAAGAATTGAAAACATAAAGTAGCATACGTCATGTCTCGCTGTAATTTCAGGGACATTCTGTGGTCGTTTTGTTTATTCCTTTATATATTTGAGGTGTTTTGACCGTGTGGTTGTAACTTCCAAGTACATTGTTAGTTTGTTTGGAGGGTTTCCAGGGACGTGCATCATGCCTGGAATGTAAAATATGTTCGCTGGCGTCTCAGGTAGTTGTGATGTGCCTCTGTGTAAGGAGCTGAGGTTTAAATCTGTTCATAAATTATACGTCCCTCTCTGCTTCAGCCCTCTGCCTGTCCATCACTGCTCTGTCACGGCTGCTTTTGATTTCTTATTAAGATTTGGATGTCACTGACAAACAATCCTGTTATATAAATGTCAGTAAGACTTTGTTTTATGGGTCTCTAGTCTGTGCATGAACTTTGTTTGAATACATAAATTCTGAAGCCAGTTTTTTTATGTTAATCTGATGGCAGTTTAACATGTTGATCTAATGTCTGAATCAGCACCTGCCGTTTTCTCATATGAACTCCGGACAATGCCCGGACCTAATTCTTCGGACACTGTTGTCCTTTGACACATGCAGCCCACAACCAGAGATTGTCTGTCAGATGAGTTCTCATCTACTGGGAGTACTTTGTGGTTTAGAGCATACAGGATTCATGACATGATGCAAATTACATCGCTGTGACGAAGCCGGTTCCTAATTTGGTCATAAACAATAAAGTCTCTTTGCCGTTCCTTGCATATATATCAGACAATTTCCATGTCACAGAAGCTCACAAATCTCGTCCCTCTCTTGTAAGACATTTTCATTACCGTCTTTGTGTAAGTGAGCCTTCCTCCTCACTTGCGTGTGTTTTCTTACAGTTTCCTGCGAGCCGCATGAGAGAAACATCATCAATATGCCCTGTCGCTTGCTGTGAATACTCCGGACATTGACCTGCTCTACTCACTCATGGGTGTAGCCGGACATAGGGGTGGGCAACATGTCGAATATACCCGATGTTTTGCAGCCCTGTGGGATGTATAAAATAACTACATCAAAAACATCAAGTATGAATTCTCACATTGTGTTTTTTAAGCTAGTAGCATGAGACTTGCCTTTCAGTTGTCTAACTCTCGAATGCTTTCTCATCTCACAGAGAAACACTCACAAACATGATATGTCACACACACACACACACACACACACTCACACTTCTCTGTGTGTGAGCAGGTATTGCATGTGTCTTATCTGCAGGGCTCCAGACCACAATAGTGTAGTCACATTTTGCGACCATGGAGCACCACAAAGACTTGCAAATATTATTTATAGATGGACTTGAGAGCTGTTTGTTTGTTTCCAGCTTATGTTTAACAGCACTGTGTTAACAGTTTAACTTAATGAGTTTAATGATAGCGTGAGGAGGCGAACAGGGCTCCAGACTATGACTATTTAGTCACATTTTGCAATCATGGAGCACCAGTGTGAGTTCGAAACACTATTAAAATATGAACTGGAGAGCTGTTAGGTTTGTTTTTTTCCAGCTCACAATAAATAAATCAAGGCACAGCGGCAACAGTTTAACTTTGTGCTAACTGCTAACATCAGACTGTTGACTGAAAGCTTTAGGTTCACAGCAAAACATCAACGCTTCTGACTGAGATGAGCCGAGCGCTTTAGAGCACTAGTGGTTCGGCTATGATTTATTTAAATGTAACAATAAACAGTATTTTATTTAATTTTATTATGACATTAGCTACTTTATTTAACTTTATTGTAACTGTAGTTAACTTAATAATTTTAAATTTTAGTAGTATACCGTAGTTTAGAGGAGATATATCACGATATAGGCTAGAAATATTGCAATATTATTTTTAAGCCATATTGCCCAGCCCTAATCAGACACTACACAGACTTTATACTCTGGAGCTGGCAGGTTAGAGTTCCTTTAATGTCCAATCCAACTGATTTCAGACATTTGCGTTCCCACAGGAAGGTGACTTCAGGTTTGCAGTGCACGTGGGAAAGGGGCTCTAATAACACTTGTGTATCACTTTCAACACGACGGCACAAGTCTGAATTAAATGCCATGGGATTACCGTAAAGGCTGCAGCCGCACAAGGTTCAGAGACAGAAAAATGTTGTGTCTTAATCATCATCTCTTACGCAATGAGAAAATAAAACCAGTTTAACAGACCATGAAACTCTGCCAAAGAGCCAGTTGTAAGTTGTTGAGATTCTTATCAGATCTGTCTTTAAAAACTGTTTTCCGCTTGCAGTGCAATTGAGGCGAAGGAGGTTAAAAAAAACCTCATCCAACCGTCTCTTCCTCTGTTTTTACTGTTCATGCGTGCCAACTGCGTGGATGAATAAATGGATATCCAGTAAAACGCTTTAAATACAGTATGTGAGCAAAAGAGAGAGGCTCTTCCTCCTCCTTGTATTCAGGGCTACTCGTCCACCCAGCAGATAAAGCAGATTTAAGCTCTGCTGCTGACGCTGGCCTACATTGGGGGCAGTGCACTAACTAGTAAGCCATAATCTTTATCCATCCACGGCAGGGTGTATTTGTCTGTCTACGTCGATCCACCCGCCCGTCATCATGTAAACATTCACTCATTGTTCTAGTTCCATGTTGGAAAGTTTGTAGACTGGAGTCTGGATGTGTCAGATGTGTTGGCTCGACACCCCCACACTCCTCCTGATAACTACCCTCCTCTCTTCTGCTGCAGCCCAACGCCCATTTAATGATGATATGTCAGAAGCCATCGATGATTCGCTGTCTGTTAATTGCCCTCTTCACACCCTATCAGTATGCAGAGTGGAAATATGGGTCTTCCATTACAGCAGTGTTTGCTTGCTTGGAAATTAAACATAATATGTTTCAGGTGGGATCTTTATCTCTCCAACACAAAAACTGAAACTCCACTTTACTTGGCCTTTGTTTCATTATGGCTTCGTACTTAATACACTAAAGACAAAACTCTCTGTCTCTCTGAAATGTTGATGACACAATCTGCAATGGGAAGAGACTGAATGGGGAGAGGGGAATCTCTCCAAATATTGTTGTGTTGCTCAGGAACAGCTGCACTGACCCTCCCACATATAATAATATATAATAAAACCCAGACACTATCGGACTTCAGCTCATGTGGGACTGAGCTTTAACCTGTCATGTCTGTAAATGAGCAGGTAGTCTGAAGTGCTCCTTACAACCCAGATCACTAGTTAAAGCCCAGACACACCAAACTGACATCAAAGAAATATTGGCGACTGAGGCAGACTGTTGTGTCACCTAATGTTGCCTGTGTCTTGGCCAAAAAGTTGCACTTGAACACACCGCAAAGACTACAGCCAACTGTCACGTACATTTCCCACCTAGGAAATAACTGTCCATACCAGCAGGCGGCAGTGATCTGTAATTCAGAAAGGGTAACTGGAAGACAGACAGGACAGATTCAAGATGATAGTTAGCCAGTTAGCACTTTAACAACACATCACAGTGTTGAAAGAACGAATTATATTTACAGTGTGCTACCGAACAAAAACAGTTGCGAATCGTTTCTGCTGAAGAGCTCAATGGCTAAAAGTTAGTTTTGATCTTACACCGTCTTGACTTAAGTCACTTGTTTACTTTCCTCACTTCAGTTTCTCCTCTCGTGCACTCAGCTCAACTGCCAACCAGAGTGATTTCTCTCACCGATAAGCTCTACAGGCTCCTACGCTGATTCAGCATGCCGAATCGGCCGAAAACAGGCAGACAAGGACTTACTAGCGCCAATGGTGCATATCATACTGCAAAAACTATGGCAACAAACACTCACCAACAGCCCAATGTTGCCCATCAGCCCACCGTCAGCTTGGTGTGTCACGGCCGTTAAGACTACGACGTAGTTGCTGCATTGAAGGTCTGCGGACAGCGGCGGTCACACTGGCGCACACGCAGTTCGATTCATAGTACAGTTGATGTTTGCCCCTAGACGTAGACAGGAGGTCTGGGAGATGAGTTTACCGTCATCCCTTTGCCAGTGTTGGGTGACACTGAAACTAAGAAGATGCTGCTGGGTCTCAAGTGAATGTCTGTCAAATATCCAACTTAAAACTAACGTCACCGCAGTGCAGCGGCTGCAGCTGGCTCGACCACAGTGTTGTGCACTGGACTGAAGTGTAGAACAAGAGATTGGAGCATGTGCAGTCAGCCTTCTTGTGTGTACAGTCATGGTCACAAATGGCTGCACACAGACGTCCGTATAGTGCCTGGCGGATTCTTGCGGACCCACGGAAATTATGAATTGCTAGACAGTATGTGTATTGATAATGGCCTTTTAGTCAAAGTCAAAAGCCATCTGCATGTGGTCACATCTGTCCATTGACTTCGTACACTTCAAAGGTTTTCACAGGTCCACTCAGTCCCTTGTGAAAGACCGAACTCTAGACCCAAGTCAGACTGGGTACAAATTATATTTATTCCAGCTGAGTCCCAGTAGGCTCTCATATTGCCACTGACTGGTTTGTGTGTCACTGTGTCTAATCCCCAGAAGGACAGAGAGAGTTCCCTATCAGCTCTGATAACGTTGGTATACGATCCTCCTCACAGGAGAAGAATTGCTTTTTGGAAGCAGATGAAGTGTGTGAACTGTTTGTTGTTCTGTTTTTTCATGCTGCTGCCAGTGTTGCTGTTCTCTCTTTGTTTGGCTCTAATCAGATCTAATTACTCTCATCCCACTGTCTCTGAATTCCTTTTGATTCAGGTCTCCTTTTATTTTGAAAATGTGTGGACGTAAGGATCGGTTCCCAGATCACGTAAAAACATTTCCGTTCTATTTGAGTGCTTCGCTATTTCCAGTTGAGTCCCTCTGAGGTCGCTGATTTTTTGATCAGTAAATGAAAGATAAAAGAATGAATAATGAAAATAATGCTGGCTGCATCCTCAGTATTCAGACGCCGTGACAGGCAGGCAGCTAGCAGGCAGCTGGGGCCTGGCAGAGCCGCAGCAGGAGCCCTGAGGCTGGTCCATTCACCGTGCTCGATCCATCATGACACCCATCACAGTCAATCACAGTGGTGTTGTTAAGCCTCCAGCATCCAATTAGAGGAGATTAGTTTCTAAGAGTCTTACAATGACCATACAGCTCCTCGCCATGTGTTTCCTCCTCATAGATGGTTCACAGAGGCGCTGGCACTGATACCACTTCATGTTCACATCACCACGGCCTTTTACCTGCATGCCGTCTGTTGTTGTGTACAGAGGATTTAACATGGATGTTAGGAGGCATGTACGAGCAAACCTACCGACACCAGTATTTTCACGTCACTGTTCATTTGAACTTTACCACTGATTTGTAGCTGCAAGCAGACATACAGCAACGACACGCCACACAGCAGTTTTGACATTAAGTCATGAAGTGAAATAATGTGACTTTATCATTTTTAGCATTTGTTCAGTCAAAGCTAAATCTGAAACAATGTCTTCTCTGCTCCGTCTACCTGATAGAATACACATTCATGTTTACAGCCACGTGTTCATGTGTGAGCAGATGCTTTGTGGCTGTACGTGAATATTGACACCTTCTGTAGTTTGTGACTTCTTCTCTAAATGTCAGCAGAGCTCATCTCACAGCACAGCTGCTGTCATTAAACTTGATTTCAGTTTGTTCTCTCTGACAATATGCTGATCATAAAATGATGATGTTATCTGCAGCTCAGCAGCTTGCTCATGACGGCTGGGGGCTGCACAGAATATGGAAACTTTACCTTCATCACGATGTCAACGTGCACAATAAAGGTGTCGGGAAAGACTGCGATAAATAGCTTATTTACATGTGCCATGCATCCACACGCTGCATGTCAGTATTTTTGGCCAATCAGATGGAGCCCTACTGCCCTAGATGCTCGGATTTAGATGAGAGGGAGTGACTGTGAACCACCAGTCCGTGTTGAAACAGTGGCTTCAGGTGATTTTACTAGTTTTTAAAGTACTTGTCATGTCACAGAAACCACTGGGAGTGAAACTTGCTTTTCAGATGTTATCATCACACTCTCCATGATGTGTCGGTATTTTTGTTCTGGCGCTCTGCACACATCTGACACCTGTCCGCCCGCCCACCTGTTCTCATCCCCGGCTCTCTGAGGCTCGGTGCACCACCGCTTCCTGTCAAAGGCAGAAGGGCAGCACAGAGGTTCCCCGGGGACCGCCGGTAGACAATAATCTTGTATTTTAAGGCTTATAAAATACACCCAAGTTGTAGGATTTTATTACAGACATTTCTGTTATCGTACATCACAGCGTCTGCTATGACAGCAGATGCTGTACTCACTCATGTCAGTGACGATGGTGCTTTAACACCCAGGAGATGCACCTTGGTTCTTTGTCCCCTGACAGTGCTTCATTGTGATACTGTATTGTCTCATGTCAATAATGATCTGATGATGTTTTACCATCCGGGCGACAAGCAGAGTTGAAAAAACATTTTCACCGGTGGCCGCCATTTTGGTACCGTAGATAGGCCTATCATACATGTCGCACAAGAAAAGTTGTGTTGCTCACTGTTTTGTTTATAGTCTCAATAAGTGAAAAGAAACATAAACCTCTTCTCAGAATGTAAGAGAATAAGTACATTTCTCAAAATGTTGAAGTATTGAATTCATACAGTAACTTATTTAAATTTGTATGGATTATCCATAGAAATTACAGATCACTATCACATATCACTTTATACTCCGTAAATGATTTTGGTCCTCTCTAAACTCAGCTCAAGACATGACAGTCTGTGGTTTTGCAAATAAAATTTTCTGATTTGGAAATTTATTAAAATTTCAGATACGTTTTTAACATACATGAATAGAACCACAATTACAAGCATGTAACATCAGACACCAGTTTAGCAATTTAAAAACACAAATTTAATCGGAGACCCACTCAAATGACCACCTGTGGGTTTACTGGACTCACTACACTGAAAATCTATCAACATCACTGCATTTTTTTAAGTTTGCATAGGCGCTTCATTGTCTGGGGTCTATGTTAGCAGTGCGAACCCAAAGCAGAAAGACATTAAAATTGTATTCCTTAATGTTTGTTTATTTATCGGGTCGCGGGGGCAGCAGGCCAAGCAAAGCATCCCAGACGTCCCTCTCCTCAGCAACACTTTGTTAGTTACCTCAGGCCAGATGAGATATGTAATCCCTCCAGTCTGCCCCGGGGCCTCCTACCAGTGGGGCGTGCCCAGGAAGATACTAATCAGATGCCCAGACCACGTTCACTGACCCAACGCACGGAGCAGCGACTCTACTCCGAGCTCCCTCCGCAGTTCTGAGCTCCTCACCCTGTCTCTAAGGCTGAGCCCAGACACCCTGAGGAGGAAACTCATTTTGGCCGCTTGTATCTGCGTTCTCATTCTTCAGGTCACTACCCCGGAGCTCATGACCTTAGGTGAGGGTTGGGATGTAGATGGAGCAGAAAATCAAGTTTCGCCTTCCAGCTCAGAATTTAAATCATTTGCCTTTAAATACAGGCATTTAAATGCATTTACAAGCGAC
Organism: Epinephelus moara; assembly: GCF_006386435.1. Lineage (NCBI taxonomy): Eukaryota > Metazoa > Chordata > Actinopteri > Perciformes > Serranidae > Epinephelus > Epinephelus moara. The sequence goes on along the minus strand of NC_065506.1, from coordinate 46,788,005 downwards.
TTTCATGCTTCAAAAATAGACCTGGCATGTAAAGATAGCAGTGTGGGGAAAAGAGAGCGAGACGCTGCGATTATGGAGCCAGTGGACACACAAATACACACAGACACACACACACAGCAGCTAAAATGGCAGTGGATTGATTCGGGAATGCGGCCCAGTCGTCTGCAGTCACCACACACCAACTGTACGCAGGTGTTTGAGTCATCGTGACTTTACAAAATGAAACCTGAGAGATGCAGTCAGCCACATTCTCCACTGACAAAGCCTGTCACAGAGAGAAGGGGCTTGTTGGTCTGGTAGAGGGTGTCATCTCTGACATTTTGTCTGATGGATGAGTGGCTAAACTAGAGGCACATGATACTGTGAGGACACACAGGGAATTCACTGTGTTAGATGATTCAAAGGAATCTGTGGCAGCAGTCAGGGTTTGCATTGATGTTGAATCGGTGACGGTCGACATCAAACAGTGACGTACAATGTCACACCAAGTGTCCTCACTAACTGGAACCAAATGAATCCCATAATTCAGCTGTGTTCTGTCTTGGTGCTCTCGCTGCTCTGGTATGTGATGAGTAGAAGAAATGTTGTCCATGAGGTGCTCATGATGGCACAGGCGGGAATACTTGATGGAAATAGTTCCTCGCCCAGTGCAGCTTAACGACCAGATAAGATAGAATTTACATTTCAATTCTATCTTCTGAATGAGTAACAATCACAGTTGCACTGTTATTTGTACCTGATAGTCATGCAAATGGGGCTCTTTCAGGAAACCTCAGATTCCCTTTGCTTTTTATTTTCTTCATGTGCTGTCCCAGGGGGGAGATCAGGTGTGCATACTAATGCCTCCATGTGTCTGGACTTCACCTGGACGCTCTGTCCCTCTTCTTTATTAGGCTGTCCTTGGTTCTGGTTTTCTGTTCCCCCTTTTCCACCAAATAAGCTCTGGCTCTTTAACCGGTTTCGTTCAGGACTCTTTCAACCTTGGTGCTATCAAGTCAGTTTCAATCAGAGCCTTTGTAATCACGGATGTGTCATCAAAGGAAGGTGTTGCACAATGAAGCCCCCACAAAGTAGCACTTTAAATCTTCTGTGTGATTTATCCTGGCTTCATGTGAGTAGGGAAAAGTCTGCTTGCCACTAAGCTAATTAATGCAATGGGAAATGTCATAGGCTTATGCTAATAACATTAGCATATTGTGTATGTGGGGAAAACATGTCTAGTAGAAGACAGGTTGTTTTTTTTAGGTGTGTTTTGAATCAATCAAACTTTATTGCACTTCACAGAACCACTGCACAAGTTTAAGTGTTCACAATGACGTAGGCCACTTGCATAGGCTACGGATGAATCAGCCTTAACCCCTCGTCTAGACTGCAAGTGTTATCAGACATGTTTTTAATTTGCATGTCTCATGCAACAGATACGCTCTAGTTTTTATCCATGCAGCTGTCTGCACCAGCTCTGTGCAGGCTGAGGTCCAACCTGAGGTCCTCCGATAAGGCCCTGTTAGCTGTTTCCCAGTCAAGACTAAAGACTAAGGGTGACAGGGTGTTTGGAAATGTTTACCTACTTTACTCTTTTTTTATATATATATTTTCTGACTGTGAATTTGTATTTGATTGTTTCCTGCTTTTTTTGTGTGTCCTTGTGTATTTACCTGTTTATTAACAACTGTTTTGAGAGGTGTTGTATCAATGAAGTTATTATTATACGTTGCTGTCACTGTGAACGTCCTACTGAACCCTGCTCCAACTTTCAAACTCTACATGGAAAAAGGAAACAGATCATCTAATATTCATAGTGAACAGCCAAATCTGATTCCACTGACATAATTTTGAGTCGACTACAGTTTTAATATTCATCTACATTTTGCCACCTTTGCGAAGCAGAGTATGCTGCCCTGGTTTATAATCCCACAGACTCTCCCTTCACTTTTGTCCAGCAGCTGGGAAACCATACACAGGAACTTCTTGGGTTTTAAGGAGCTGCAGTGTTCATTCATTAGCAAACTGAAACCTGCACTGTGCATTTACTGCCACTAGACAACTTCACTGCTAACCTTTCCCTCTGATCACCAACACCTGTCTGCCCTGCCGCTCGACGCTTTGAAATTCATAGACGAGAAGGAACCGGTACAGACACTCGTTTCAGTGTTGCATGAACGCTGTCGGCATACGAGCGCGACGCTGACGTGACGTTTGCAGTCTAGACTCGGAGTTCGAACTCTGTGTCTTTGTTGCCTCAGTGCGACGAATCCTTGAAATGGGGAAGATGGAGCACACTTTCAGACAGTCTCTCCTTGAAGACATTTATGGTGTTGCACTTTAGTTCACATGAAAAGTGACAGCAGGAGCTGTGTGGAGAATGAAAAGAGCTCGAGCTTCAAACTGTTTCTACTTTCACACCTCAGGCTCAAGAGAAATAAGAACGCACAGTAAAGACTAAACAACTACTTCCAACTTTTAGGTCTTCAGTTGAGCCTTTGATATTCTATACTGTGAACACACTCTTCACTTCTGTGTGTGTGGGAGAATATTAACATGTCTAGTATGCAGATAAATGATGACAGAGCCAGATTTGATCTTGGAGGTACAAGAAAACTGGATTTGCTTCGGCTTACCAGCCTGTAATACAGCGTGGCCCATAACCTCTCATATCAGCAGCAGAGTGTACTTATGTATTCTCCTGAACAGTTTGTTTGAGTGATCGTGAAATGAATTGGCACACCACTTCAGTTAGTGGTGTATCCTCTTAAACATCTGGCGCCCTCGTACTTAAAGGTAGAATGAGTGGGATTTCTCCATTGCAGTTGATAAACACAACACTCAAAGTTGGCCCCTCCTCCCCGGTTCAATGATGCCAGTGTGTCACCTGCAGCATCACATACGGCAGCGACTCAAGAGTAGTGTACCTGACTACCTCTATACGTTTTTTTCTGAAGTCCCCATGCACTGTGGCTGGAGGCTACACACCCAGTGCTCAAAGGCTTATGCCCAGAAACATCCCAAACGTAGCAAAATGAAAAGAGAAAATACAGGCCGAGGGCGGAGTCTCTGCAGATAAATTCAACGCCACACACTGCTAGTAGGTCGTACGAGATGATCGAGAAGGATTACTTTTGTTTGAGTCTATACGTTGTTATGTCTTTGCCTCGGTGACAGCTGTAGCAGTAGCAGTAGTAGTTTATTTCGGTCATTTTCCAATTTACAGCAAATATACACAGAAAAAAAACAAAATAGTGATGATAGTGAGTAAGATAATAGCAATAATAAATCATGAATTTTTGAAGCAGTGACAACCCAAAGCAAGTTAAGCTGTCTGAAACAGTTCTAGGCTGAACAGTGAACATGAAAGAAACAAGCAAAAAACGTATTTTACATATCCTGAAGTCCCAAACAAATATTCACATACACACACTGGTGTTCACAACTCGGTTTTATAATTGTTTATCGTCTTATTCTTAAACTGTTTTTTAAATCCATCAAGTGTTTGTGGCCGGAGGCATCATGTTTTTGGGTTTTTCCATCCTTCCATCCCATTTTGGTGAACACAATTTCTCAAGAACACCTAGAGGGAATGTCTTTAAATTTGGTACCAACGTCTACTCAGACTCAAAAGTGAACTGATTAGTTTAGGTGGTCAAAGGTCACTGTGACCCCACAAACCATGTTTTTGGCAGTGACTTAAAAATTCTTACTCTATTTATGACAAAAGTTCACAGAAATGTCTAATACGTTATGACATTTTATATCCAAAAGGGTGAAGGTCAGCTTCACTGTGACATCATAATGTTCTGCAAAAACATTTTTCTGGCCATTACTCAACGTCATATCTCAGGAACAGAAGGGGTGACACTAATATTTGGTGTCCACCTTGAAACTGTGCTGATTGTATAGATGTTCTGTGCTGTCGAGAGGAAGATGTGTGTGAAGCGTCCATGTTTTCAGAGAAATGGCTGTAGACTGCAACTTGACTGGTGCGCAGAGGCACTCTTCAGGAAAATCCCACAAATTCTGCCTTTAATATCACAGAGGTGGTGTGGTGTCATTGAAGTCAGAATATTGTGAGCCTAACACTGAATATCTTTGGTCTTCAAAAATTAGCATTTTGATTAGAGAGCAGAATTTTACTTGGAGCGTCAGTGGGAGACGGAGTAATAAAGTGCTGAACATAGCATACAGACAGAGTGAAGTTACTTAAAGACAGCTTTTCTGCACATTTCACTGCCAAGGCTAGTCCATAAACTTTGGTTTTTGTGGCTGTAGATTTATGTATGTTGAATTGAGTTTTGCCAGTAATGTCGTTAACTTGTCGCAGAATGTAATCTGGGTTTTACAGAAACATCAATATCCGTTTGTTGCCCGCAACTGTGCAGGATTCTTTCCTTTGACTTTATTAAACAGCTGTCATCATCATCACACAGCAGAGGGAACAATATGAGCTGGTGCAGCATTGTTAACATCATCAATTATTTCAGTCTTTTAACATGTCCTGTTTGGTTTGCAGCCTCTCTGATCTTTACAGTCAGTTGCTCCAGAAAAAGAAATCACATTTTAATGTACCATAGGTTATAGTAGTTGTTGCCTCGTTGAACAGGAATTTCAGTGTTATGTTATGGGGCCAGTGCTTTACCAAGCTGTATTTTCCCACTCCATTTTAAGTGTCAGTTCACCCAAATTACAAATACATATTTTCATTCCCTCCCTCCATTAATTCTGTCTATCTCTGTTCAGATGCTTTTGGTTTTAGTTGTCCAGATTTTGAGATATCTGTCTCTGGGATTGTTGACTCTGGCTCCTGAACAAAGACTGTTGGCTGCGTTCATTCTCTTCTCAAATATGATCAGAGCAGCTTTACTGCTGACATTCACAATATATGTAATGTAATGCAATTGCATAATTATTTATCCAACTAAAAAACAGAAGATGTGAGTGGTGCACTAACCGTACTTCATCGGTTTAAAGCAGGTGAGGTGTACACAGCAGTTTGTTTGTCAGTACAGAATATTTGTAGTGATGGAAAAAGAGCCCTGCAGGAGCCTGGACGTGTTGGCCCAGATCTTTTCACATCCCAGTCATGCCTCTGCTGAGGTGTGAAGGTCACAATGTCGTCCTTGATGAATATTTCCAGCGTTGTAATGCAGACTGAGGAGATAAGAGCGTCTCAGCTGTCTTGACCATGTTGCAAAATGTGTCAAAGAATGAACTCCTGCAGCATGCCAGGTGCACCATACCAAAGGCATCAGCTTGGACTGAGCACATCTGCCCAGGCAGACAAACAGACAGCACAATGGGTTAAAAGTTAACATGCTGCTGTCAGAAAAACAACAGCTTCCTTTTAAATTCCTAGATGGGCTGCGTGGCTTCCTGTGGCCTTTCTTGGTTTCCTCTCTGGGGATCAGCTCAAAACGTGTGTGGGTTGCGGTTCTCTTTCCATGTTTCTTCTAGATGAGCTGTTGTCTCAGCCAGGCTGCTGGGTGAAAACCTCATCTGCTGCTGGGGGAGCGGGCTCAGTCCCCTCCCTGACCCTCCTGCCCCCATACTGAGAGGTCGAGGAATCACTGGGGGGCATAATAAGAATCGGGGACAGAGGAGGCGGCTCATATAAAGAACGCAGTTTTCCCTCAATGTGTCAGGGCTGGAAAAAGGCAGATATAAAAGGCTGAGAGTGTGAGGTGTGTGTTCATGCACATGGACGTGGAGGAGCAGGAATTCCTCGCTCCTGGTGCAGAGTGAGTGCTATGTGTGGCTGTGGCATTAGAAGGCTGCCTTTGTCTGTGAGCGGCAGCAGGTTGGAGCTGGGCGGAGGGCTCAGGTTGCTGCTGGAGGAATGGGTGGAGGGGAGAGGAGAGGATGCCACAGAGAGAGGAAGGGATCCGGGCCCAGAGACAGGAGGACGATTGTCCTCCGGCAAGCCTCAAAGGTGCTATGTGCAGTATTTCTGCATCAATGAGTCAATCAGTGCCACATTTGTTTTTCGATTTCAGTTTAATCTCTTTTAGAGCCCCGGGTGACATCTTAAATGTCTTGTTTTATCCAATCAGTGGTCCAAAACTAACTTAATTCACTTTGACGTAAAACAGAGAAAAGCAGCAAATTCTCCCTTTGAAGACGATGCATTCACTTGTTGGTATTTTTGCTTGACAGAACAATTAATCTGTGGCTCAGGAGGCAGACAGACAGGCCAACTCCGCCGCCACTGAGTGTGACTAAGTGTGCATGAATGTGTGATTAAGAGGCAAATTGTAAGTGCTTTATCTGCTAATGTAGAAAAGTGCTATGAAAATGAAATCCATTTGCCATTTACAGTCAACAGTCCATCAACTAACTGGTTGTTTCATCACTAGAGAGTCACTATTTCATCAGTATAACCTTATTAAGCAAACACTGTGACAAGTTACTGTCCGGCTGACAAGTAGAGATGGATATTCACCGAAATAATCCAGCACCGAGTGGTACTGAAACTTCTCCAGTGTTATATCTGCGTTCGATCCTTTTTGTACCCAGATCTTGAAAAATGACTTCTGCTGTTCTCTGCTACAAACCAAGAAAGAAAAGTTGCGGACTATTACAGCCTTGTTACATTTATCTTTTCATAAAAGCTGTACTTTTTACGCTCTCAATGTCATTTTTTCCTCATGAAAACTGTACAGATGGTATATTGATATTTTTCAAGGTTTTGTAAAGTTAAAAACTTGCAGCATTGTCACAACACTACAAAAGATTAAACTCTCATCTTTTAGGTCGTTGTCATTGTCACACTATGTACGGCCAAGTACAACACTGAAAAACACCACACTGGGGCCTTTCACTGTACGTCCAATTCATCACAAGCATTTAGCAATCATTTCTTTTCATTTGGCAGACTTCCTCTGAAAGGGGGGCTCGTGGGGGCAATAAACAGAGAGTTAAGTACATTTTAGGAGGTCAGGTCTTCTGAGCTTGTAAGAAATAACGGGCACTATCCATACTGGTTTGGCTGATTGGCCCGGGGGGGGATTATATCAGTGGGATGCCGACATGTTTTCAGGTGGAGCATAGTTTAGATTGATGGCATTCTTAGACGATGAATCCTTGAGGTGCAAGGTTGGAGCGAAGCCTCCGGTCCCAGGGCCACAGAGGGAGGCTGTCAGGCAGAAACAGAAGGCCATTGGAAACTCATTAGACCTTGGTGAGCATGGAGCTGACTCTGCGCTGACTGGATTTTGTGCCTGATGTTGTCTTCTGGGTCTGGAAAGGTGATTCATTAACCTCCAGTACTGTGTGCCCAGCTGCAACAGGCAGAGGATATTCCACAGTCAGACGGCACTCATTCATTCGATGTGGTCATGTCTATGATGGTGTGGATCTTTAACTGGCAGCGGACTTATGCATTTTGGAGGCAGTGTGACATTTAGTTTAGGCATGAGTCATCTCACAGCTCCTTCAACAGCTCTAGAGTGTTTCCACACCAAACATCTTCAGTTACTGTCATGTCAGTATGAGCTGCTGCTGTTTTATCACGGACTGCAGTCTGGACAGCACTCAGCTGCTGGCAGCTTGCAGCACAGAGGACTGCAGCTGCCTCAGGCTCTCTGCCTTCATATCCACTGCAGAGAGAGAGGGAGGCTCAGCTCGCCTTCTCGTTTTGCCTAAACACCCGATAATGACATCTATCATGACATGTCTCCCGACTCCCTAAATGAACCCATCCGCAGTCGGCTTCCTCAGTTTCCTCCTCTCTTTTTCGCCCTAACCTGTGCAGACTGTCTGGAAGTGCGCTCATTTTTTCCATCTTCTCACTCCTCTTTCTCCCTCTGCTCTGCTTTCCTCAGCGGAAATAGTCGTCTCACCAAATCCACAGGTTATGACGAGGCAAATCCTCAAACCCGACACTTGAGCTTGGTTCAAAATATGAGCAACCCGGCTCTCCACTTCTTGCTTTTTCTTTTTCTGTTGCTGTTTCTGTTGCTGTTTGGAGGGAGAGTTACCATCAGGCCCTGAAACACAGATGTAGGATCTGTCGTTAGGTCACACAGTAGTTAAAGTGATAGAAGTAGCTGTGGGAGCAGTAATATTAGTAATAGTAGTAGAGCTATGGCTGACCTAATACTCAGTTTGGTTTTGTTCATATAACCCCTAAACGATGACTATGAGTTCATTCATTGAGAATTACCTTGAAATCAGGACCCAAAAAATGGTGGCATTCTTCCTCACAGCCAGTTAGAGACAGTGATGACAGGACATTTCAAGGTTTATTGATTTCATATGTCTGTTCTTCATTTCAGATGTAGGTACCATGAGAATTATGGTGTGTTTGTTTCCTCCTGTCATTTAAACTGTGTTTGGCTGTCCAAAAGGAAATGTAACCATTTAAGACTTTTGGCCTCCGTCTGCCATTTTTTACTTCTTTGGTCTGGTCCCGTGAGTCAGATCACAGTTGAGTAAAATATTGTGCAGTTCACCTCTGAAGTCAGTGCTATGGAAATTGTTATATACTGTAAAAGTTTTATAGTATTATGGAGAGGATATTTAGAATTATAGGGGAAACTGCTTATAGTGATGACAGGTAAAGTGATCAACCTTAATAATTTGCTCACAGTGATCAAATAGTCCACTTTGAGTGTTCATTTTTGGCCTTTTCATACATGTCTATATATGGAAAAACAATTTAGAACTACAGTCATTTTATTTATGTATTTATTTTACTTTACTCCCATGATACTTTTCCTTGCAGTAACCTGTCTGCTTGCAGCCAAGCGGCAACCTCCGGGACTGAAAAATGAAGCCAGCGTGAAAGTGCCAAAAACTGCAGCTCTTTGAATGGCCACCTGAGGCTGGCTCTAGATTTCAGTCAATCCCCATAGATCCCCATGTTAAAATGCCCCACTCAGCAGCAGAAATAAACATGTTTACAGCCTGGTACAAGGCTAGTAGCTAGTTTTAACATTAATGACAACTGTACGGGGGATACATTTTTATATAACTCACCCATTTACATTTTATTAAGGCTTAAAATTATGCATAATTCAGGCAATTTTGAGCGACAGGCTGCCAATAGTGTCCTCGGCTTCTCAGTAAGATCCAACCCTCACTCCTCCACAGCTCCAGCCTCTCGCCCAAATATGGTAACTCCTAAAAACCAAGATGGCGGCTTCAAAACAGAAGGCCACAAACCAGTGGGTGACGTCACAGGAGCTACGTCCATTATTTCTACCGTCTAAGCTTGCAGTGGGCTACCAGAGGCTGAGGCTGGTGCCTCGTGCACATTGAAACCATGAGGGGAAAACAAAGTCATTCTCTATCATTGAGAAAGAGTCGCCTCAAAGCTTTTGGTGAAGGAGACAGAAAACGACAGCATATGGGGAAAGCACCTTTGGTTAAAGCTGCCCTCGTCAGGTGGATTGATAATTCTCAGTCACATAATAAAACAGTGGTCACAGTCAAGAACTTTCAGCAGTTTCATAACTTTATATTTATTTAATAAATATACAAATGAGAAAAAAAGTGCATCCATCTCATTCTTGTGAATGCGATATATCAAGAAGGCCTTGAGGGAATTCATTTGACACAAACGTGTAAATGGACTCAAGAACGAACTTACAAGATTTGGTGGTCAAAGGTCACTGTGACTGCACAAAACATTTTTGGACATAACTCAGGAACAGAAGGGGAGACATTTGTTCAGATACAGAATTGATGACACTAATCTTGGGTGCTCACCTTGAAACTGTGCCAGGTTGAAGATGTGTGTGAGGCATCCATGTTTTAGAATATGTAGCTTCTCTGCAGCAGCATCCATATTTGAAGTTTGACGTTATGTGAGTCTGGACAGACATAAATGTAAACTGCAGCTTTGACTGGTTGGCGGAGGCAAACATCCGTGAGATGTTAATTCTAGTTAAGTATTTTGGAACAAATTCAAATCATGTCTCAAATTGTGTCTCACATTGCAAAGCAAGTCTCAACTCTTAAGCCCTTTGGGGCAGTAGGCAAAATGCTTGTTTGCTGTGGGATCAGCTCTCTCAGCCAAGTCATACGCCTCGGATCTCCAACAGCACGTGAACCTCCTCCAGCAATGATTGATTTGATGAAATGTGGCTGTGCTGCACTTTACATGGATCTGGTATCCAACACAGTTCTGACAGGACTCTGTCTCCTCCTCTTCCTCCTCCTCCTCCTCCTCTCTGGTGGATGTGGCAGTGCCAGTCATTTCTGCTAGCAGCTGAGAAGGTTGTAACTGGAGCAGAGATTGAACGTGAATTCAGTGTGAGACGGTGAAGCATCACTTTCTTTGTGCATGGTTTGAGACGCTACATGAAAGTCAGTCTGTCCTCAGGCAAGTCATGATATTCTCCCACTAATCTGCTGCATACTGAGACACTTTTAATTAGACTGGGAGATGAGTATGATTGTCATGGGAGAAGTGGCCTCTTTTCTGAGGCAACAAATCGACAAATCGAGGGAATCTTAACTCATCGCCGCCATTTTCAAAGCACTTTCTCAGACCAGGGAGAAGTGCTGGCGCCTCGGTATGTTTCTCCCCTTCTGATGTTAAAGGATTTGATCTGCAGTGATTTGATGTGGTCTTTAAAAGTGGCAGCGCACACAGAGACGCACCAGCCTGCCATCTCACTGGCTGATCACATATAGAGACTTATCACATGTCACTCTTCCTGAGAGACATTTCACACTGATGCATTGCCACGATTCATCATGCTGGTTGTTGAAACCGAGCACAAAGTCATATGATACTTACCGGGATTTCCCATTGGAGACAAGATGTGAGTGGTGTGTTAGCTTCCTGTCATCCGATCCACACTGACTCCGTCTTACGTAAACGTCATAGCTGTCTGTCAGCAGCAGCTCCTGGGAAGCTGAGTGGACAGGGCTCACTTGCATTCACCAAGCTCACCGACAACAGAAATACTGAACAACAACAGTTTTCATGTCGGCTCCATGGAAGGAAATCAGCAGTGTTTACATGTATTGATTCATTGATTTTATTTACCCGCCCGCTGTAGCAAGTGAGGGGAATCTGCCTGTAGTGAAACAGGCGAGCTCACAGACAGACAGGGAGCAGATCAATCGATGTAGATACGGTCAATAAGTTCAAACCACATATAAAGCGGGATATTTGTGTAATTTAAACAGCTGTCAGTGCAGATTATGCTTCACTAAACACGACAAAAATAGACTTGAAGCGCAAAGATATGCAGGGGGGACTGGAACATTTAATCAGATGGAAGCGTATCTGTTCCATGAGACATGTGAGTGACATCCGTTCAAAAAGATCCTGAGAAAGTTTTCAGTGTGGATTGGCATTTAAAAGTGCCAAATGAAAGCAGACCTGTTGAGGAAGTCAGAGTTAGCACTTTTCTATAAACCCTAACAAACCATTTGTATGTGACATGCTTTAGCTTCACCCTGTTAGCTGGACACAGCAGCAGGCTGGAGGACGCAGTGAGACGTTAATCATCAGGGCGATCTGATGAACTCGTTATGCCTCCATGCTGGTGATAGCCTCGGCCGGAGGCATTGTTTTTGGGTTGTCTGTCCGTCCATCCCATTCTTGTAAACGCGATATCTCAAGAACGCCTTGAGGGATGTCTTCAAATTGCTGCTTCTGCCATTTCGATATTGCACTTGACCAAATTGCTTTTTTGATAATGTTTTGATTAATTGTATAGCCCTAACTGAAGCGTATATTTTGGGGAAGCAGCTCACCTGGATGGATGGGCCCCCGTACAGATAATAAGTGGCGACAGTGACTCTGTCCGAGACCACAGAGGGCTCTTCACAGACAGTGCTGCCTTGGAGGCAACTTTCTCTCTACTCGCGCCGGCATCCCAGCAGCATTTTCCAGCTGCCCCCTCGTGTGTATTTCTCTTTTGAAGGATGATAAAGATAGATGGCCCCTCTCACCTGTCTCCCCACTCACATCACAAACACTCCTATTCTGCTGCAAGCTTCCTCCAGTCTGGGGCATCTCACATACCTCCCTCTCCAGCTCCACTGGGACGTTGGCACTGGAGGAGGAAGTGAGTCAAGGAGGTAGCACTAGGTTCCTTATATGGAGGCACACAGCGGACTTTATTGGCAGCGTGCTTACTTGCTGGACTGAGTGTAATGATCTGTCAGCTCAGCATAGGGAATGTGGTCAGTTTTCTCCTCACACCAACCTTCTGGAGTCACTGCCACACAAGAGTTGTGATCCACTTTCATGGCAGTTACCAGCAAACTGGTCGTGTTGAGGTGGCCTACCTGAACAGGTGGAGGGGATGCAAGATTCCAGACCTGTTCCTCAGCAGGGAAGCCGTGTTCTCCCTGCTTCTAAGCGACTCCCCATCCAGTATGGCCCCTTGCCTGCCTCTGAGGCGGCTCCGCAAAATCAAAATGGAGCACCTGCCAGAGAAATGGCACCAGAGGGCCAAGGCACCAGGTTGTATTGAGACTTTACTTGGAGGGCAGCAGTGTGGATCAGCTGTGGGCGATACCGACGACTGATCCAGGTCCCGCCCTCAGTGTAGTTTCAAGCAGGGGATCCTCTATCATCACGCCCTGTACGGGAACACCGCCTCCTGCTTTGATGGCGTAGAGGGAAAGGCTGAGCAGTTTAGGTCTCCCAGCCACAATGTTTCCACAGAAACACATGAACCTCCTCCACTGCCAGGGCGTATGGGACGCTCTGGGTGTGGGTGTGTGTGTGTGTGTGTGTGTGTGTGTGTGTGTGTGTGCGCTCACTGGCCACTGATCTCAGTCGTGTAGTTAAGCTCGGTTCAGAGGAGGAAGTGTAATAGATAACACAGACAGGACATGTGTGTTTGCACATGTTGAGCAGATCAACAGTCAGACTAATAAAAACATGTTCAGTAGGTGTTGAATGTTTCCTCTGAGAACAATAAGAGGGTTCTTCCTCTTGAGCCTTGGCTAATGCACTCCCTGGCACCACACAAGCTTCCTCCAACAGTATTTCATTAGGAAGTGAGAGACCTCATTACAGTCTGTGAGTGAACTGACTGTGTTTGTTTATTGTGCTCTGGAGTAGCTGAGACTCCGAGCATACTGTGGTCAGTTTAAACGAGGCAGTGGATGAAGCTTATTAGGCAGAAGTATCAGTGATCCCCCAACATGGTCTCATGTTTAGATTCCACATAGATCCAGTTTGTTTAGAGATCTAGTTGAGACGGATTGCACTTCCTTCCTGGTATCAGATGTGCTACCAGTGCGCTTGAAGCGATTTCCTGCTCGCTTTTGATTTTATCTGTGGTAAAGTGTAACTGTAGAACTGTTTTTATATGAGCATGTCAACTGTTAACTTGGGTACAAACACAGACACTGTTAACGGCTTCGTTAGCTAGCAGTACAGGGACTTCTCCTCCAGTAAGGCAACAAATTCCAAGTCTGTATTGTGTAATGCTGCTCTTCACTTTAGCCAAAATACTAGAACTTTACTGTTCCACATTAAGAATAAAGCTAATGAAGTATCCATTTTACACTAGCTAGCTAGCTGCTGCCGCTCATTTGCAATTACCGCTGGTAACACCATCCTGACCCATGAGGGTGGGGACAGTGCTGCAGCAGAAACATGGTGCCCACCCTGTGGAGTCCCCGCAGGTTGCCATGGCGAGTAATGGCTTAAATTTGAGCCCAAAACCCCTTTGGCATTTGTAACTATGTTAGCACTGTTAGTACGGTCAGCAGCATCAGCATTGTTGGTGGTGCTTACGTAGTTCTAAATGCTGAAGGGGTTTTGTGGCTCAAAATTAAGTCCCTTATTCAGCGGGGTGACCCATGGTGGCAGGACGGTGTTACAAGCCAAATGAGTGGCACCCCTTGCTAGCTCCTTCTCAGCCTGGGTGGTGCACAGTGCTGAGCGGCGGCAGCAAGCTAACCAGTAAAGACCGAAGGGTTGGCACCATGTTTCTGCACGTAAAGACAGATAGCCACCTGTCTGTCAGCAAAGCCAACAGAAAATGAAATAAAAGGCAAGCAGAGCAGAGTCTGTGGTCATGAAACTGGTGAGTATGTTTCTCACACTGACCCTATTGTTCATTAATGTATTACCATCCTGTGCTCACTGTTTTAACTTCTCTTTAGTCGTCATTGTGGGTTTTCACACTGCCGCCGACAGCAAGACAGGAAATTAGTAATAGCACGCAGTAGTCATGGTTTAATACGTGTTGTGGTATTGACATCATGGCTCAGTATGTTTCCAGCACAGCAGTGAGAACAAAATAAACACAGAGGATAAATGTGGCTTATTTTGAAAAGTTGAAACATCAGCATCAAGTTATTAAAGCTAACAAACTAAGAAGCCAACCAAATTAAGGCGCAAGTCATGTGTGACCTGTACAAGTACACCTGCAGTGTGTTTGTTTGTGTTCGTGTTTGAATGGACTCTCTTCCTGGATGGCACCATAGAGACATTACAAAGCTCCGTAAATCCAGTTAGTGGTAGCACCACCTGCCCCTCCCCCCACAGACGTCTGTGAGTGCTGCCAGGCAACCTGCTGCCCTTCACCTGGGCTCTGATGTAACAGTATTAGCCTCGGCCTCCTCTGTGTCTCCCCACGCCGTCACTGTCACTGTCAGGACGCCTCTGTTTTTGGCAGGAGGATCATTCACTTGCCGGAATCGCAGTGACGTCCACCCCAGGCCGGCTTGTTTGGACACACTGGAGTCCCAACTGCACGTGTTTGAGACCTGGTGCCAGTTTGCCAGTTATTACAGAGAGAGCTTAAATTGTCCTTTGAGTTTACATGCCAGGACTTAACATTTCTGGATCTGGCTTGATCAGCTTTAGGTGGATCAGACTGAGTTTCTCACCTCAGTTTGTGGGAAAATTTAAATTGATGGTAAATTCTGTGCAGATCTGGATCGTGGTCAGTTTTGGGGTTAAGAAAACAAGCAATGTGTCAGAGCTACCAGCCCTAAGTAAGGCCCAGACAGGCTGTAACATACAGGATTTACACTGATAGGAATTTTCAGTGTGTCCAACTCATCAATACAATGTAATGCAGCGGATCAATGTACAGTATGATGCAATGAGCTGCCAGCTGATGCAGTGACTCTACAGCTGTTTACCCATCAGGAGGTCATATCCTGTGACAAACTTCTGACCCCTGAAGGAAATTAAATAACAGAAATGATCCACTTTAGAATTTAGCACAGGTTTATTCAACTGGTGGCCCGTGGGCCAACTCAAAGACACTCAAAGGTCACCTTACAGTCAAAGATAAAGAACATAACGGTAGATTAATAAAGTCAACGAGATAAGGAATACAGTAACATAAAAAATAAATAATATAAATAATAATAACATAACAGATAAATATTCAGCGAAACAAGTTGACAGTGAAAGAGATGAGTTTTGAGGTGGGATTTTAAACTGGAGACCAGCCTGCTGATCAGGTCTGATTACAAATAAATAAAGTTTAAAACTTGAAGAACAAAAAAATCTTGTGAGTAACAGACATTTTGCGCTGAGCAGCACTTCGCCTAGTTGTGTCTGAACCCCACAAGCTGCCAGCGGGTTTGAAAGTCATGGGTTTTTTTAAATTGCCCAAATTCAATCATTTATCACAGCCACAAACTGTTTCAACAGAATTTATCATCAGATTTTCACATTTCTGACGGTACTTGAACACATCATGTGTGATGAACGCTGCCATCAGGAAACAAATCCAAGCTGAAAATAGTGATGTTTAATCAAAATCACTTTATTCTGCCTCGTATTTAAAATGTTGCCAAAAATAAACTGTTAGTACTAACCAGATTCTGTGAAAAACAATAAATTCTGCGCTTCTTGGCGCAACTATGAAGCCATGACTGACTCGGCTGAGACCAACAGTCTTGTGACAAAAATTCAGTGAATCTTGGACTGAGCTGCAGGCTGTTCACATGGAGCAGAGGACAAGAGACATTCTAAGTAGAGGCTGTAAAAATTTAAGTAGTAAATATAAATTCCAATGTAGCAAAATAAAGGTTTTGAAAATGTGGTGTCGTGTTGTGTTAAGTGAACGTACATAATGAGAATAATAGTTCAGGGAAATGTCCGGCAGCCAGGCCCTTCACGTTCTAAAGATGTGGCCCCTTGAACCACTTAGTTGAATCTCTCTGGTTTAGCATTTTGCCATGTGACATTAAACTAACGCAGCGTGTTTCAACAAAACAATAAAACCTCCTGTAATTTAAACCAAAGCGTTTCTCCAGACTCAGATGTAAGAGAACAGGCGATGTTGAAAACACATCTACAGCAGGATGTGTTTCCCTTCACTGTCAGCAGCCAGTGCTTGTCACACGGCTGCTGGGAGGATTCCCAGGCCTGCTGCATGTGTCAGTGGTGACATCTGGACCATGAGCCATAACCATCAGCATACAGCTGTTGCTCCGTTTACCTGGGGGTCGGACGGCCGTGCTGTCGGTGGGATCAAACAGGGACAGGGTTGTAATTAGTACCCCAATCCTGCCATCGCCCCCTGGGCAGGCCGCAGGGTTGGGGGGGAGGGACTGATCACTGTTTGCATGTTTCATCTGAATTCCCCAAACAGTCCTGGAACTGTAGAGCCTGCTCCATCAGGCGATCTCTCCTCTTTATTAGCCACCAGTACCTCGGCTCTGCAGACACTCACAGGTCTGACTCAGAGAAACATGGTGTCTTTGGACCTTGTGGCACAGTAACACGGCTCTTACCCTCAGATGTGTGTTAGCAGGCCATCCTCAGCGTTGATGGAGCATCATTAGGAGCAGTGAGAAAAATGTGACAGTGGAATTCATATTGTAGGAACCAACGAGATATTGGCCGATCTCAGAGATATTAGTATCGGTTGATAGATATCAGCCAGTATATCAATATCGAAAAATTTTTACGCCCTAATATAGGCATTGTCCCCAAAAATCCAAGATCGGTTGAGCTCTGTTTGTGTAAATGAGTGACTTTGGTGTACCCGAACTAAACCTTTTAAACAAGAAAGTCACACAATGACGCAGACTAAGGCTCCGATCACACAGAAAGCGTTTTGCAGGTTGAGGGTGGATCCTCCTGGACCAACTGGTGGTACTGGTTTATTGGTGGTACTGGTAAACCAACTGTAAACTTGCTGTTGTGACCACTACAGAAGGCCCATCTCTCAAATCATCCGATTGGAAAATGGGAAAAGGGATGATGGAAAAAAAGAAATGATGTGGGGCGATTTTCTGCTCTGAGTTGAAGTTTTATCAACTCAAGGAGTTCAGACCACTCCGGCAAAAACGCCAGGCACCTGGAGTGCAGAAATGGGAGGCGTGTCGCAACACAAAAACAGCAAGCAAAAAGCTTCATTCTCATTAAAAACAATTTTAAAAAGCTGTCTCCAGCTGCTAAAACACTTTCTGCGTGATCAGAGCCTTACTAAATGTTTAACACAGCGGTAAACCAGCAGCTTCTGTGTTCCTGTGCTCTGTAGAGCGATATAACAGCTTCATTTCCCTGCAGGAAATCGCTGTCTGACAGCAAGGAGAAGCAGTGAATATACTCTAATTGTAGCGTACACTTAAACTCAAATACATTTTTTTAGGTGGCTAAAATGCATTTGCAAACATTTCTAAAAACAAGTATTCACTTTGTCATTATGGGTTGTCGAGTGTAGATTCATGAGCAAAACTGTCCATTTTTTTCATGTAAAGTTCTAAAAAAAAACAAAAAACAAATCTATGACACAAAGTGCAAAAAGTGAAGTGAATACTGTACACCACAGCTTATAAAAGACCACGCTAAATATGGATTGTGTGAAAATATATTGTGCGTTTGGAACATGGGAGAGGCAGCACTGTGAGAGGAATCACTGTGGATTAACCACGTTTACATCGCTGGCTTCAGTTATGCGTTATGACTGTCTCTTTCAGTCGCCTCTATCCTGCACAGTCATTGTGAGCTGCCTTTAATAAGATCACAATAAAAATTATAAGACACAGCTCAGACAGTACCAAGAGCACAAAACCAACTAAAGGAATAATAATCGTCTTCCTTCATCCTCTTGAGAGCCTGTGACAGGATGAAGCTGCCCGGCTGCCACACAGACGCCCTGTTTATTTAGCAGGTGCTGTTCCATGCACTTCCTCACGTCGTTTACACGCTGCGATAAGAGCTCTAAACATGGCAGAGTGAGAAATTGGACTTCAAAGGGAGATTTGCTTTTGGAATGGAGGGATTGTTTAGGGCAGGGACTGAGGTGCAGATTATAGGCTTGCATAAACATACTCACTTTCAGTCGTCGAGAGTGTGTGTGTAGAAACACTTGTCTCCGAGCTTTCCTACACCCACGTCCCAGTTCCTGTTGTTCCTCCAGCTCCCTTGGGCGGCACTCACTAAATGCTAGCTCCGTGGACCACCAGGACTCCACAAGTATGCTGCTGCCCACCGCACGGCTATAATTACCTTCAACAATAAAAAAAAGGAAAAATTTGACCAATATTGGGTAGTTTTTCCCTTGGCTTTTATGGAAGGTTTTAATTTAGGCCTTTGCCTTGATGTTAGAAAGCAGCTGATGCAGTGGGTCCGCCCAGGCTCTGCCTGTCTGCAGGCAGATGGATGAATGTAATGAAGCAGCTGGTTGAATGACGAGTAACAGGAAGGCCTCATCCATGTGACACCTGATCAAACTGAGAAACCTTCCAGTCTGGTACTCCAGGCTGCAGTGGTGAGTAACCACAGTGTTTAAGCTTCTTCTGTGGGGTATGGTTAGGGTGAGGACTAGGGCTGAACCAAATGTCAGATTTTTTACATTGAAAGCTTCTATTAAGGTTTTTGAATGAAGCTTCCAGTGTCTTATTTGATGATGTCATATTTTATGACTTAATCAGCCTAAAAGCACAAAGTTCTCAAACAGAATCCTCAGTCTGAACGCAGTAATTCATCGCATATAACAAGTTAGGTCCTGATCACACAGAAAGCGTTTTAGCAGCTGGAGGCGGCTTTTTGTAATTGTTTTTAATGAGAACGAAGCTTTTTGCTCGCTGTTTTTGTGTTGCTACGTGCCACACGTTTCTGCGCTCTAGGCACCTGGCATTTTTGCCGGAACACTCTGAACTCTTCAAATTTCAACTCAGAGCGGAAAAGCACCTCACTTCACCTCTCTTCATCATCTTTTTTCCCATTGTCCAGTCGGCTGATTTGAGAGGCGGGCCTTCTGTGGTGGTCATGACAACAAGTTTACAGTTGGTAAACAATGGAGGAGAAACTGGTGGTAGCGGTTGCTGGATACCCAGAGCTATACGGCGCGATGATAGACAGCAGGTTGTCAAACTGCCAGCGAGTCATCCTAGAATATGCCTGTAAACGTCCATGATGGAGGAGAAGCTCCTGGACCAACTGGTGGTACTCCCCATGATCCAGCCTCTTTTTTAGGGTCTCATGTACCCACACAGATCTCTGTTTATCTGCTGACAGCCTCTCACCCTCAACCAGAGCTACAGACAGCACCCTCTGCCTCAACATGTCAGGAACTAGATACATACATACCCTACTTTGAACTATTTGGTACAGCCCTCGTGAGGACTAAACTGGTGGCACTTTGCCATGCAATCATACAAACATCACCATTCATCGGTATATTTCCGGTCATTTTATATTTAAATTTGATTTAATTAATCAGTGATTCTGTGTGATGTAAATGTGAAATCAGTCTCAGAGGAAAACACATCCTCTTTAAAGGCTTCATGAAGAAAGGCAGAGCTGTACTCTGAACAGCTGGAGGTGTGTTGGCGGCTGACAGGTCTGGATGGGATGATTGTGGTCTCTTCTGTTAGTGGGCTGAGAAGAAGAATGCTGGACGAGAAGGACGAGGCAGCACCCCTCTATTTTGGTGCCAGGGTGCAGTTTAGGACACATCCAGCCCCGTGGCTGCTGCCCATCTGTTACACAGCGCTGGTTTAGTCCTCGACATCGCACCACATTTAACTGCCTCTGAACTAAAGACGGGCTCATCCATCCTCTCACTGTCACCACACCAGTTTGTGCATGTTTCTAAGAGTTCTAGTGTGGGTCAGAAGAACGCCCCTTACAAAGCCTCTCTGTGTTTGTCTTTGGGTGGATATTTTTGGTGCGTTCTCTTAAGATGAAAGTGTGTTTGGTTCTTGGCGTCAGTGAGAGCAGCCTCTGGTATGGCGTGATGAAAGTCTCTGTGGGATTATGCCCCCTCTTCAGATCTTTAGCCACGGTGCATTCTCCCAGCATTTTTGCTTTGGACATCAAATATCGATTTCCATATCATAACTCGATGTCAGATGTCTGGATCAATTCTTGGTTTATTTCAGGCCTGTCTGACCATCTGACCACTCGTGTTTCTTGACGCTTTGATTTCATTGTAGTGATGTCGGTAATGGCAGTAAACTGGAATTATCCTATAATCTGTGTACAGTACAAAGGGGGATGTGTCTGATGATCATTGCTTGCTAAATGAATGTGCAGAGGTGTGTTTAGTTTGTGTGTATGGTGGTGATGAGAAGACAGAGGCCCAGAGAGGCTGTGTGCAAAGGGCACATAATTACAGCAGTAGTAACAGTGTCAGGAGGAGCAGCAGGTGACCCATTAGTCTCACTGCAGTGTGATCACGACGTGTCAGTGCTGGTGAATTTTCAGTCGTCTCAGTGTCACTCTGACACTTTGTGTATCTGTTAGCGTGGCCTTATCTCGACGGAAGTGAAGCAAGTGCCTACTTCTGCTTTTGCCTTGTGTAGTGTCATTGTGGTCGTGTTGCCGTCACTTTTGGTCGTGAGTACAGAGAGATATGGTGAACAGTTTTTTACCCAGCAGCTCTACACATTTCCGACTGTGTTCTCTACGTATGACTGTACTTTTCTGCAGAGCTGATAATGTGCACCGGGTAATGATGTACAGCATTCTAGGGCTGCACAATAATGGAATAATAATCATGATCATAATGTTGGCCTTCCACAATTAAATGAACATAACGGAGATGCTTTGCTCGTAGAAAACTGCTGCATATTGAATCATGTGCTTTCTAAACTAACCAGCTGTAATGCACTCTGATAATCTGTACTTACAACCAAGAGAGAGAACAACACGACCACAATGACACCACACAAGGCAAAAGCAGAAGTGGACACTTGCTTCACTTATTGTTTTTGTTGAATTAATTCGTATTTCCACCCATCATATTGGTTGCACAAGTTCGTTGGTTTATTCGGCTAAAGCAACAGCTTCTTCTTTGTCCATCTTGATGGAGTTTCAGTGACTGTTGCCATTTATCCCAGCGTTGCACGTGTCTTTGCTTTAGTCCTCAGGTGAAAGGTCAATTTTTCCTTGGAATATAGTTCCTCTACAATGTCCATCCACCGTCCTGGACATGGAGGGTCTCCAGTTCCTAGTAAAAGCCTCTTTGCATGCCAGCATAAGGTTTTCGAACAGATAAGTGTCCTTCTTATGAATAATGTCCTCAGGTAAAAATCCCAGTTCCTTGCAATTTTGAAACCTAAAACTCTCTCATCAGAGTAATACCATCCCAGAGTAATTGTAGTTTTATACAGGACCAAAATATATGTGAGTGATTGGCATTTGCCTGCCCGCAGAGTCTCCAGCAGTGCTGTTGTTTACCTGATTGTTTGTGTTTTGTAAATGGTGTGATAAAAAAATCAAATATATTCCTCCAGCCAAAGTCTCTCCATCTTTCAGAGCTGGCGGAGGTTTGATGGATTGCCATTCATCTCCCGACAGATTAATATTCAGGTCTGCTTCCCATTTCGATTTCACATAAAAAGTGTTCCCTGCATTAGATTTTTGTAAACTCTTAGACAATATGGAGACATTTATGGAGGGACTGTTGCCTCTTGTATCCTCAGTTATTACAACACAACACTATTTCAGAACCTTTAACGGCATGAAGGAAGGCCCGTGTCCTGCATTTTAGGGAGCTTGTAGTGTGAGACACCATGAAGGTGCTTGTGCCACATGCTTGGCTGTAAGGGGAAGTGGTTTGAACAAGATGTTGTCAGACAGTCTCTCCTGGAGGATATTCACTCTGTTTCACTTGTTCACATGAAAAGTGACAGGAACAGTTGTGTGATTAGGGGAGCTTTCACACCTGAAGTTCGGTTCATTTGGTCTGGACCAAAAGAAAAAAATTAAACACTGTCGCATGTTGGTGTTTTTTTGTAAAAAGTCCAGTCCAGACCAGAACAGGACTGGCTGGTTTCTTGTTAATAGGACAGTTTTGGCAATTGTCCTCCTGCGCCACCAGGACCCATTTGGGGAAATCAAATTCCAGGGACTGACAGGAAGCTTCTGCGGCACTTTCATGCCTCTGATGTGGATATTTATGTTCTTAAGTCACACAAAAACCTTAGGCCGCTAATCGACCGCATGTTATGAGTAATGACTAACAAGTAGAGACATGGCGAAAAGGAGGCGTCTTGTAATGATTCAGGGCTCATTACAGTGCACTGTCACACACTTTATAATGGACTTATAATACCCGTGCTGACATGCATGCATGTTACCTCGGTTGCCAAATGATTTGCATAAGTAGGTTATACGGCTATGTGACCTCATGCAGATCAATTACAAAATCACAGACAGATTACACATGCTGAAATCACATATCTGCTGTCATAAAATCCTGCACCAGAGTCCGCTTTGAAGCTGACCGAGACCCACCTTTTCAGGAGTGGATCCAAGGTTAGACTACCAGCTGTAACACCGGCCCAAATGAACCGTAGTCACTGGGCAAACAGGCCTGTGATTGTTTAAACCAAACCCAACAGGTCAGGTGTAAAAGCACCCTGAGATGTTCCAACCTTCACACAGCTGACCAGTCACAGTGTGAGGTGGGTGTGAATGTCAGATTTTCTGTTTCGGAAAGTCACAGAAATGGTCAGACACGGCCCCCACCCTACCAATCCAACGGCGGAAAGGTGTGGGGAGAGGTTCGATCATCCGACAAGCTTGTCTGGTGGAGTATACTGGCTCCTTAAGTCTGTTAACTCATAAGATGAGGTAGAGTTCATGTGGTATTTTCATTAGTGTCATCTTATTTCTAAACAAACTTTTAGTTTTTGGGCTCTTCAGCTTTTCCTCTCTGTTCTGTAGCAGTTGTCTGTGGACTCTTTGCTTACCCTGAGCCTTCAGAGGGCTTCATTTCAACCCTCCACTTCTGAGATCTTCATTTATTCATGAATAATTCAGAGGCT
The DNA here is from genome assembly GCF_006386435.1 of Epinephelus moara. Taxonomy (NCBI): domain Eukaryota; kingdom Metazoa; phylum Chordata; class Actinopteri; order Perciformes; family Serranidae; genus Epinephelus; species Epinephelus moara. The sequence continues at coordinate 46,764,842 of NC_065506.1, read as the reverse complement.
GTGGAGATGATGACATTGGGACAACATTTTCAGTGCATACATGTGGTGTTTTATACGCACACAGATTTTGTTATTTTAAGGAGAGCTGCTGCTCTATCAGTAACGCGCAGTGTTTGGATATAATATCAGCTGTCCCTCAGGCCTGATATCCTGTCTGTCCACCGCCGAGGTTCACTGTTGGCATAGGGAAATTAAAAGAGACACTGCTATGTTAAAGACAGGGAGATAAGGGCTTCAGGCTGCAGCCGTGTCCACCAGAGGCGGACATCTGATCAGGAGCTGGGTGAGTCCCCCAGGTGGGAGGATGTCTGGGCTAAACGAGGATCAAGATAAGATGTCGGTTATCTTAGAGCGATTTCTACTGCTGCAGATGTTTAACCTTTTATTGTCATGTGTGACCTCTGGCTCGTTTTAAAAAACAGGGACTAACTGAAGGTATAAAAAAGTGTCATTTTGGCCCGACCTGAAGTCAATTCAGAAAAAATCGAACTCTTAATCTCACAGTTAATCATTGTTTTCGAGTCTGAGCCTTTCTGTCAGAACTGTGAGGCAACATTTTTTTCATGTTGTCTCGACTCTCTTCTGTAATTGAGTCGTAACAGTGCATATCTCCCATCTCTCCCTGGAGCCTGGGCTAAAGAAGACATCTGGACAGAGGGACCGGCTGGAGGGAACAAAGAGTCTTTTCTGCTCCCTGTCACCCAGTCCCGTCCAATCCTCAGCGGACACACAAACCAAAGGGCTTGTTCACATTCCTCCTTTATTAGTGCTCTCAGCGTGCTGGAGTAATAAGAGCTCATATTCAGATAATGGCACTTATCAAGGCGATCGTCTTCTTATTGTGGTGTGTAACACATAAAGCCTGACCGGACGACACTCGGGTGTATCATCATCAGACTGGAACTCATGAAATATCACAGGAAATTAAGATAAACTTTCAGATATACACTTCACTCTTCTTTAATGTACTGACAGTCTAGTAGTTTTATCTGCCTACTCAGTCTGTAGTAACGTTTCTTCACACATGGCTCACATTCCAGCTTAGTGCCGTCACATTCACTTACACAGCTTGGCCTAAATGTCTTAATGTGCTGCACATAATCCACAAATTATTTAAACAGGTGTCTTGCACCTTCTTAGAGCTGCAGTGTTACAAATTTAGAAAGAAATGATTAAACTGAATGACCAAATTTAAGTGTGAAAGCTGGAGTTTAAAGGCGTAATTCAGCCGTAAAATATAAATAAATTACTCACTGCGTTTTACCTTGAATTCATGAAGAAAATGTACGGAGAATCCAAACAAGGCGAACACTTTTCACAAGTTAAAGTAAATAGGGGTCCACATTTAACACCAGCAAAACATCTGTTTACAAACTCTCACACAACTTGGCAGTAAAATCCAAGCCTCATTTATCCAGTCGTATGCTCAGTAGTTCCCAAACACATTGTGACTAAAACATCAAGCTGAGCACGACTGGGTGAGTCTGAGTGAGATGGAGGATTGCCTGATCGGGCTTTGAGATAACGTTATCTCCTGCCTTCTATTGTGAAGTGGTGAATTCACAGCTCATGGCACAGTCTCTGGCTTCTGTTTCATATTTAGTGTCGGCAAAAAATGTTACTGCACATTTCTGATCAGTCATCGCATATTCACATTGAACAGCTAGAACAGACTCAACTGACGTTATCTAGTCTGGTACAACCCTAACTTGTGCAAGTATAAAACAGGTTTCGTTTATGCAGTCGTTTATGCTTAAAATACGTGGCCCCCGTGTACTTCAGTTCATGAAGAGTGTTTGCCTCTTTTGGATCTCTGTTTACTGTGGAGGCATGCAAGAAAAACAAGGTTTTCGTAATGAATTCAATGTACAAATGGTCATTTAAAGGTAAAAGTAATCTAACTGTAAGGGTTATCAGTTTGGTGAATTTGAGCTCAGAGGTTTGCTGTCATGGAAACAGCTGAGTGAAGTTGCAGGAGGAGGTGATAGTGTTACTCGGTCAGGTTTCTGCAGCTCGTCTGTGAACCAGGGATCTCTGCCAATGTGTTGAATCAAGACTAGCGATGACCTAACTGGAACATGACTGCAGAGTAGAGGAAATCAATTATTCATTGAACTGCCAAAGATTTTATATCCTGACATCCAACGACAAATGTTTTCCTTTTTGAACTCGTGCTGCTACTTGACAGAACGATCTGACACATCAGCCTGCTGCTCTTCTGACAGGCCGGCTGTGGCGGCAACCTCGAAGAGTAAAGGCAATCTGGAGACTGGATGGAAGGATGGATGCACTTCAGTGTAGTGTGACGGGGTTGCATAGTGTTAGATAAAGTGATTGTGATTGGCAGAAGTCCGATACTTGTTGTTCTGCAACGAACTGACAGGAACATGTTAGTGCTTGCATCATTTCCCTGTGGGCATTTCTCCATAAGAACAACACAGCCTGCTTACTCACACTGCTGCTATGTTCCTGAATAGATAAACATCTGTCAGCATGTTTGGGTTCTTGATTTGGTCAATTTCCAACTCAGAACACTGGAAAATAATTTTGGATGTGGAGCGTGTTTTAACTGTTTATAAGCCAGGATCTCATAAAAGGCTTTAAAACCAGAGTTCTTTGAACTCATGTCCAAAATGAATAACAAATATATGTATTTAAATGGTACTCATCCAAGTTTGGAGCAGTGCTGTGAGAGCTGTTGCGACATTCACTTGCCTAGAAACATTTCGAAACATTTGTTGGCAGGGAAAGGATTCAATATGAATCATATTCAGCATATGATGCTACCGACAGAGTCTTTATTCAGTAATAATAAGAAAAAATATTGAAGTTCTGTGTTCTTTATTTCCATTTTCCACCTGCTGGGAACTCCTCCACTCTGCAGCTCTTCTGAATCCTAATAGAGACTTTCAGAAAGTTAAAAAGGTGACAAATACTTTTACTCCATTATCTAAAACGTTAGCGCTGGGGTGATATGCTTGTCTCCAGATTCAACACTACTTGGGTGCTGATTTGATTCTGATTTTTAAGTATTACAATTAGATATCACCATATGTTGTGACTTGTGTTCACTATTTTAACACTAGAGCACAGGAACAAGTTAAATCATACACCTCTAGAGACTGTATGTGGAGTAGGGTTGTGTACTGAGCTGGTACCTGCTGGGCCGAATCACAATGCAGATTACGGTGCCTTATTTTAGTGCCAAAGTGTGTGCATAGCCATTAAGTACCACTGTGGTGAGACAGAGAGTGTATGTGTGATGGTGACACGTGACAGCGAGGCTGCAGTGACCGCAGCAGACAGTATGAAGTTAAACACAGCAGTGCAGTGTGTGTACAGTTTAGGCTATCTGTCAGTGAATAAATGCTGCAGCTCCACAAGACCCAAGCAAAGTTCCTGTGTCTTGCTTGCCACCTGCCACTTAAAGTGAAGGGGGTTAGCTCTGAAGCTAAGTGAAATTAGCTTCCCTTAAAAATGGATTGTTAAAGTGGACCAGCTGTTCTCATTGTTTAAACAATCTCAGCTGCTCCTAAAGATAAGATATTGGAGACTAATGGAGACATGTCTGGCTGCTGAGTCAGGGAGACGATTGTTGTTCCTAACTCAAAATCTTCATTTTGTGCTTCATTTTTTTTAAAAGTATCTGTTCAGGCATCTTTTTAGCACCAGTATTGGAAAAACCTAAACTATACCCATTGCCAAAAACAATGTACATCACATGTCATGTCAGTTTTTTCAGCAGCTTCATATACGGCTTAGAAAAGTGGTAAATAAACTAATAACTGCTTTTATGGTCTGATTTTTAACAGTTTTATCCCAGTGAAGCATTTTGTGACCTCGCTCTGTGGAAGATGCCATATTACATAAATTTAACTTTCTTACTTACTAAAATGTAGATGTATTATAGATGCAGAATCTTTTTCTGCTGTAGAGCTGCATTCAGTTTATTGATTTGTTCAGCCCTTCGCCCCGCTTTCTTTCTCTCCCTCTGTTCATCAGACGACACTGTAGCCCCTTTTACACTGCCAGATTTTCCGCGAATGTTGGGCCGTTTTGCCGGCAAGCTGCGAATGTTTAGACACACAGAGCCGGATTGGCGAGTTGATCTGAGGCACCCAATTTTCCGCCTCATAGGGTAGTCATATTGGTGGAGCCCTTTTGGTTTTTTAACAGACCGAGGCGCCCTTCCACAACGGGAGGGGCTGTTGAAGACTTGTGGGAGGAGCTGTTGATGACGCCGTACGTGCGAGCCACTGGCAGTGTATAAACAGGAAACAGCTGATAGCAGGAATTAGCGAGCAGCTAGTAGCAAGAGGGAAACACAAACCTGACAGACACTGTAAAGATGAGCAACTGGGGAGACAAGGAATTGCGCGCCCTCCTTGTCCTCGCAAACGAAGAGGCCATTAACCGTCACATGACGGGGACGGCGATGGACGGGCCGACTTATGAGAGAATCGCTGCCTGACTAGCCGCGGCTTCCCTCCCACGTCACTGTTTACATCACACGCTTTGCCCCGAAAAAGGCGCATTCTGTATAAACAAAAGTAGGTAGGCAGCATTTTGCACATCTCCTATCTAAAATGGGCTAGAGACAAGAATAAGCGAACCACCCTGCAGTCCCTGGGTCTAATCTGTGTAGCAGCAGCAACAGAAAGTTTGCTAATCTGGTTGGGAGTTTGCACTGTCTACCTTTGAGTTCCTATTGGAAATCACCAGAGGATCCACGATACGATATTATTGCGATTTTGAATATGTTGAGATATGCTGAGTAATGTGATAAAATATATTGCAATGTATTGCCTTTTTATTTTAAACTGTAAATTATGTCCACACAGGAAAACTTTGTCAACATCTGTTTTATCTAATAAGATAAAGTTTTAAGTCTGTTCATCTCACTTAAGCTATTTTCTGCAGCAGCTAAATGTATGTAGTGGCCTAAAAAGCAGTTGATTATATTATTCTAGTAGGCTAGAGTTTAGTTTGTTTGTTAGTTTAGTTTGTATTTGTAATATTGATAATATATGTAATAAAAAGTCGCTACTTGGCACTGTGTGACGATACGATATTGCCACACAGAGATATTGTGATACTATGCTCTATTGATTCAAGTAGTTGAAGGTTAATTTCCTCACACTGTCTGACATTTTCTGCGTTCTTGCTTTGGCTTTGGAAACAGATACAATGTCACATTACTCGTATATTACCACAATAAAAGTGGCTTCTCTTCTTTACAGCTCTGCAGTTGAATTATATCAATTCAGGCATTAAACATCGATCAAAAAAGACAAATTGCGATACTTAGATGGATTGATATTTCTCTCCCCTCCCCTGCTAAAAGTATAAAGAAACATTTGTCAGTTTTGATCAGTTGGGATGATTTTAATAAGCACGATCCCAGAATAAAGTGACTCTGCTCTCCTCTGCTCTGCTCTCATATCCTGCCCTCTGTCTTTCTAATATCCTGACCTGACCTGTTCAAACTGCACCTCATCTTTTTTGCTTCATTAAATCACTCAGGCCAAAACCTTTAGTATCTCATCAGCTCCTCTGCTGACTCAGAATCATTTCTACTGAATCTCTTATGTTTTAATGGGGATTATATTTCTCAGTCTTGTTTAGACCGATCGTTTTGTTTATCCTGTCATTAAAACGACTAGACGAAGGCATTTCTGCACTCAGTGACTTGTGCAAGCCTCGACCCACAGTGTCTATTGTTGTTCTCACAGAAAGTTACTGGAAATGTTTCAGATAGAAATATAAATACATTTTATAGTTGCAACACAAACAGACATGAAATAACAGCTGGAGAAGTTATAGAGTGAATAAAGTCTGTAATTGGTTTGTGCTGGAGCCACACTGTTTTAGACCAACAGTTTTTACACGACACTTTGCAGAGAAAAAAACAGGAAATATGAGCCATAACTTTTCATCCATACTAATTTATTTTATATTACACTGCAGTGGAAATCTCAGATACTCTAACTATAAATATATCAGCACCTTTTCCGCTTGTCACATCATTAACTTTCTAACACATAAGGTCATTTTTAACTTAATAGCGCTTTTGGAATAAAACCTCGGTGTCACAAGGAAATCAATATGAGTGTGATTGGTTGACGCTTCTGCATAAAACTGAACCTTTCTCAACCTCTGCACGTCGGACATTTGTATAACAGTTTGAAAAGCCATCCAGACTAACTCTGTTTGGAAGTTTTTTTGGAAGCTCCTTGCCTCCTCTCGTCTTTATTCTTATCTGTCCCTTCCTTAGGTCTCCTGTCCTACTCCATCCCCATGTTTGATGCATGTTTCCCAAAACTCATCTCTGTTCATCAAACGTACATGAAAAACATCCTTTCATGCCTCGAAATGGCTTCGATGTAACTACACTTCTGCCTCAGTTGGTATGCACAAACCTATGAAAATGAAAACTAGCCCCACCCTTTGTCGCTCACCTGCAGCTTGAGCATACCGGCTCACCTTCACTCTGTTCATCAAACCCACAAATGTCTGCTTGTAGATGGTAAAAGATAACGAAGCTTCTGTCTTATTTAACAGCTTTTAATTTTTGCTAATGTTAGCTCAACTTGTCAGAGCTGGCGAATAGGAACAAGGATTAAGTGAAGCTTAACTAATGTTTCCTCCAGTGTTAGCCATCTTGATGCACACAGCTCCTTCACAGGTTAACCCAGCCTAGACCTAGTATTTTTCTTTCAAACGTGTCATGAGAGCTACTTTAAAAGTTTTTATAAAAATTCTCAAAGACCAGTTATACCTGAGTCCTCCATCAACATGTACATGAGAAGTTTATCTAAGCACCACTAAAGAGTCTATATATTTTTAGCAGTTGTTGGGATGCAGTCTGTTTTGAATCAGCCTGCCTCTGATGTGATGAAATGTGGTCAGCCCAGTGTAGCCCTCAGCCTGACCGTCCTCTGTGGACTGCACTGCCTCACTCACCAGCAGCCCACTGCTTAGATGGCTAATATTGATGAAGTCATAATGCTGTTGATGGTACCACCACCTCCCGACACACAATTCAATACCAGGCCTATTGTAGAGCTGTCTTAGGTGTGAGAAGCTTTTCCCCGAGTCGAGAAATTAGTTTGGACAGACCACCCTCGCTTACAAAAGAGCCAATTACAGCAGCATAATGCCGTCTCCAATTAGATTTGCATGGCCCGCTCAGAGGCAGGCACTGCCTATTGTCCAGCAGATTAAACACAGTCAGAGCAGCGGCCATGCTGCCTGCTGCTGGGACTGAGCCTCAGGACTCACTGCCTGCACAAAGTCCACTTGCTGCAGCGAGCCTTCACACCCACAGACCTATATATATCTACACACACAGTCAGTTGTACTAATGGCTGTCTGGTAGCATACATTTACTTCCCTGTTTGACTCAAGCATCATTTAACTTAGAGCTAGTTTTTGTTTTTGCAGACTAAGAACTTGGAACGCCCTCAGATTCAATACATTTTCAACCATTAATGTTGAGGAAGTGCTCCGCCAATTTAGTGCTGCACTTCTATAAAGGTCGGGGACTCACAGGAGACACATTTAATAAACAGAATGGTCACAGTCAAAGCAGCAGAGGCTTTGATATCCCGACATTTGGCGTCTCTACATTTACCATAATGCAACTCCATAGTATCTTTTCATTAGCCCCTCTGCCTGGTGAATGCCCAGGTCCTTCACATCATCCAAATAACGCCAAGCTTTCTGTTTTAAATTTGTAGTCTGCACACCTAAACTGAGATAACCCTGATTACATCACTATGACATCATCAGGGGGTTGTTTTCTCAGACTTGTCAAAGCTAATCCAGAGCCAAAGAAGACATTATACAAAAGTTTTCACAGGCTGAGCGCTGCCAACCGTAACTAGTTAACTGTTTAAACAGTTTATCAGAGCTAATGTGGCACTTGGATAAAGTGACATCATTCTTTAAGAGCCCTGACACAACAAGCTGAAGGTCGGTTCTGTTTTTTGGGGCTGACGGTGAGCGTCTGTTGGCACCAGTCGACTGTTGTTTGGCTAAATCAGCGTGTTCAGTGAGGTTTGGCTGATTGGCAGCTGATCTCAGTGCACAAGAAGAGAAATGAAAGCAAAGAAAGCAAACAAACGCTTAAAGTCAAGAGGCCAAGATAGAAACCAACCTGGTACATTAGAGATTATATTTTTAGCCGTTGAGCACTGTAGCAGAAATGGTTTATAATTGTTTGTGCTATCGTCCGTTAGCGCATGGAAGCTAAATATAATTTGTTCTTTCAATAACTGGCTGCGTTGTGAATGTGCAAACTGGCTAACTAGCATCTTGAAACCGCCCTGTTGGTCTCCCAGTTTCTCTTCTTGAAAGACATGTTCAGACTACTGCCCCCTGCTGGTGTGGAGAGTTATTTCCTCTCACATAGGTGCAGAACGTACGTGCTAATTGGCCACTGGCTATAGTCTTTGGGTTGTTTTGGGTTTTTTTCAAGCACAGCTTTTTGGATGAGACACAGGCGACGTGAGGCGACGCAACAGTCTGCCTTTGTCATCACTAGTTATTTGATGTTGGTTTAGTGTGTCTGGGCCTTAAGACTGGGGTGAGAATCTGTCACCAACCTGGAGACACTCCCAACCTTTGTTCCAGTTCTGAGGATGTAATATCATTTTTGAGTTAACTCGTAACACCATCTTTTAATACTACAGAAGTTTCAGACTGTACCAAGTTTGCTGTTTCATTATTTCCTCACACAAATTAAAAATTTGCCAAATTACACTTGGCATTTATGCTTTTGTTTCAGGGGTTATTTTGGGGTACCGGAAGTAAAAATCTAACCATTTTCTCATTGATAGTGTAGGTGAGACAGTTGAAGCACTTTAAAGCTGAGGTGGACGTGTTGTTAGAAAATATGTGGCTCTTTGATAAAAGTCAAACCTACAAGCCTCTGGACATAAGATAATTGCACCTGCTTTGGTAACAAACATCCAAAATTCTGTTTTGTGGTGGCTGCTAACAGAAAGCTGATTCAACAGAAACCTGAGGCGGTATCACTCTGATGCACTTCACACCCACACACATTGTTTTCTCAGGAAGCCTGCACACCTGTGTTGTTTTGATACCGTCATCGTGGGTTGATGTGTGTTAACTAATCGAGATAAGCCACTTTCTTATTTCCTTGTAGCAGTTTCATCACATTTAGTACGCAGATCAGCAAATCCCAGGGAATCTACCATGACTGTTTATCTGTCTGTATGACACATGAGGTGACGCACTGTTGGACAGGCACTAACACATCCAACAGTTTAAGATTCTGGGCAAATTAGGGATGAATTTAGTAACTATTAAGGATGTCAGTTTTGATAAATTTTGCTTTTGATAGCCTGACACCAGCAATACAGAAAACAAAAACAAAATGATGTGAAATAAAAGAGGCCTTTCCTCTTAGCTGGGCGCTTCATTGACCTGTGAGCTTTAGCACCATATTTCAAAGCGCTATCCTTGTAGATGGGGTGAAATTTTGACGTTTTGCCTTTTATTTTCTGTTGGCTTTGCTGACACACAGCTGGCTAGCACTGCAAGTGTCCTGGTTCAGACGGGAGCTAGCTGCCGCACTGTTCATTTGTCATTACAGCTGGTAACCAGGATGGTGTTACTGCACAAACATCGTGTCCACCCTCTGGACTCCCCTCAGGTAGCCCCGGCAATAAATTTTGAGCTGCAAAACCTCTTTAGCATGGTTCACTGTGTAAACACCACTGGCTGACACTGCTAACAATACTAACAGAGCTAAAGTGAGCTTGTGGATTTAAATTACTCACTGGGATGACCTTGGGGGAAACTTGAGGGTGGGCACAATGTTTCCACAGCAGCACTGTTGGGTTGGGACGGCGTTACTAACTATAATAGCCTAATAAACAGCGTTGCTAGCTAGCTTCCATTAGAGCTGGGTGTATTGTAGTGCAGTAAACTGAAGAGTAGCAAAATTTACCTCAGACCAACATAAGCAACCAGTTAAAAATATTCCCCTCAGTAACTATGGGTGTGTTCATAAATCTAATCTGATGCTCCACACTAATATGAGAGTGCTGACGTTCGAAGAAACAGAACGCGCTATTTTTACACGAATTAATAAACAGTTAAGTTAATCACACATTCACTCTGCTGCTCCGTCTCCCTCAGACAGAGTACCCAGAGTGCAGTCTGTTCCTCAGAGAGTGTGTTGTTTGAATAACCGAACGGTGCATTCCAACAGTGCACCAAATTTATAAACGGTCCAGTTTGTGCCAGAGTGCGTTCTGGCACTTCGAGTGTGTATTTCCGAACACACCCTATGTAACAAGAAAGCACTCTGAATTTTCCATACCACCAATACATTCTCCGTAGCAACAGTGGCTGAGGCTCATGGCTATCGTAGTATTTCTCACAAAGGAAGAGGAAATAATTAAACCTGGATGTCAGAACATAATCCCACAGTGGGGTTAAATTAACCAGGAGACTCCTGTATTTTTATCTTGAGGAACGTTAAGGAGGTCATGAAAAAGACAACCTTGAAAGAACAAATCACGGATCACTTTTCCTGAGGGTTTCTCTGGTGTTTGCTCTCTCGTGTTGTTGGTTTGTAAGATGTTTCCTCCAGCAGGATGTCCTGGGTGAGTTTTCAGGGTTGCCAGCCTGGATTTCAGTGGTATATGGCATGTATCAGAGTCTGAACCCTCATAGGTTCATTTCACTAATGTAATCACAGCACAGAACCTTCTCATTGGTTTGGCATCTCCCTTCACTTCAGATAGGCCACTGTGTTGTTGGTTCGATAGCACTGTTTCTCTTGCTTTGCTTTGATTAGTGTGTTTGTGTTGACTCAGTTAACAGTGTAGCTTATGTTATGGAGTAATGGAGACTGAAATGAAACTGAAAACATACAAAGGTCGGCTGCTAGAGTCGAGGGAGTCGTCTATTTTCCAAAAAGTCTACTTGAACAAATGTGAAGTTCAGCGATGGAGGCAGGGTGTCTGTTTGTTGGTGCTCAGAGGGATTGTCTTACCCTTGAGTGCCGTCTATACATTTCTCAGTCAGCTCCAAGTCATTGTCCCGAAACGCTGCCAATTGGCCGCGTGTCTTTGGATTTAAGTCTTGCTATCTTCTCAGCGATGGCATTTTTACGAGTTTCTGGCGAGGGTTCTGAAGATGTGCGGTTCAGAAGTGAACAGTCAGATGAGGCTGTACAGTTTACGTTGCTCCACTTGTTTCTGGTGCCTCCGCTGCCCAAAGCCGAAGAACTTGAACACACTGCTACTCAGATTCTTCAGTGTCAAGATTATCAGGTCAGCGTGGCTTTGCTCACAAGTGACCTCCTCTGTTTTATCTATAAGCTTAGTTGAATGTTAGGTCAGTAGGGCATGCTGCAGGTCAGGCTTATAGTGAATCTGATGAACCCTCTCTGCTCGACCACAGGGCAAACTGCTTCAAACGGTGAGGTGTTTTTATTCAAGCTCCAGCACAGATGTAGATTTGAAGGGTGGAGACATTTTCGCCATAAATTCTAGGGATGGGAATCTTTAGGCACCGCATAATTCGATTGCAATTCAGAGGGCTACGATTTGATTATGAAACAATTATCGATGCATCTTATTGCATCAAACTTTTGATTTCTACACATGATTTATTTTCTCACTGTGTGATTACTTGCTACTCTTACTTATTTGTAATGATCTATTATTAAATAAACAGATGAATGTACTTGCATACAATGTGGCTATTGTCCAGGACCCTTTTCAATTCAAATCATATCCAAAATTCTTCCACACTGGAGCTTCTACACCAGGGCGGCCAGTCAGACTGTATCCATCTGTAGTTGCTCATGCAAATCCATTGTGGTATCCATTGTGTTCAGTGTTTGCATACTGTAATATATCACTGGAAAGAGTATGCACTTCACATACTGTTGGTTTCCTGAAAATGAGTTCAGTGTTGGGATTAATGTCTTAGAGCAGCTGGTGCACGTCTCATCAGCTCCCAGAGTTATTCCAGCAGCTGTGTTGGAAATGAAGCACAAAGGCTCCTTCGGCTCGCAGCAGTAACGTCTGACTTACCTTTGCCTTTGTTAGGTAACCATTGTAGTGGGAGCAGGGATGTAGTGAGGTTAATGACTGTGAAGAAATCGCACTAATGAGTCATAAGTTGCAACGGTGACCACAGAAGTGGAGGTCATGTAATTAGGAAGAGTGCTAATGATGGTGAAGCCACAGGAGAGAGCTATAAACATCCTGACCAATTGGCTGTCAGCTGATGACCACTGGTGTTACCCTGCTGGAGACAGTCTGAGCCAACAACTGAACCAGCCTGGAAAAATACTGCAGGGAGGGAAACTACTCAGTCTGTCCCAATAAAACAAATGCAGACACAAAAAGGTCTTTTTCCATTAAAGTCAGTGGTAAAACTGAAGTGTTTCCCTTTTCTTACTGGGACACAGGCTGGATGTGAAGTGCACTAGTATTTATGTTGGGAAGGCTGATTTACGTTGTTTTTTATCTGTTCATTATCATACATATCGGTCTATTATTAGCATTCTTGTGACGCAGACTCTATCAGTGATAAAACATTGAGGTGTCTTAGATAAATCTTTTCAAGTGTCTCACTGAATCCAGACAGATCTGTGGAGAGAGTCCTGTCAGTTTTAGAGTACACAGGGTAACTGTTTCTGTACACTGACACTTGTTGGCAATTTGTATGATAGGGTGTTTGATTTGGTTAAAGGTCTTGGTTATTAAATAGATGTGGTAAGTAGAGCCTGCTGTAAAATCAAGAGGCTTGGAGCCTTTTTTTAATTTAATGTTTAAACTAGGGATGTCAGTTTTCAGTTAATTTCAATATCCTGACACCCAAGCCAAATGTCATGAAATACAAGTGGCTACATCGACTCAGTGAGCTTTAGCGCTGCGTTTCAAAGCACTATCCATGTGGAGGTGGTGAAATTGAAATGTTTTGTGATGTAAATGTATTTTATTCTCTGTTGGCTTTGATGACAGATCGGCAGCTAGCTCCGTTAACATGTGGATACATAGTGACCACTGCCCACACTCTGGTCTCCACTGGTTAGTTAACGTTAGGCTTGGCTGCCCTGCACTGTATGCACAGGGTCAGATGGGATTTGGCTAGCGCCTCAGCTGATTTGGACATTACAGCCACCCTGGTGGCAGGACAGTGTTGCTGCGGATGCATGGTTCCCACCCTCCGGTCACCACCCACAGTCGCCCAGGTGATCAAGCAGCTTTATTTTGAGCTGCAAAAACCCCCTTAGCATTGTTAAAGGGATAGTGCACCCAAAATGAAAATTCAGCCATTATCTACTCACCCATATGCCGAGGGAGGCTCAGGTGAAGTTTTAGAGTCCTCACAACACTTGCGGAGATCCAAGGGGAAAGGAGGTAGCAACACAACTCCACCTAATGCAGGCTGACGACGCCCCAAACAACTTTTTATGTCGGGGCTTCAGGACACTTGGATCACTACAGACGAGCAGTATGGAGATATTTTGTGGTTTCAATTATGTGTTTTTGGACATTTGAATCTGGGGCGCCGTCAGCCTCCATTAGGTGGAGTTGTGTTGCTACCTCCTCTCCCCTTGGATCTCCGCAAGTGATGTGAGGACTCTAAAACTTCACCTGAGCCTCCCTCGGCATATGGGTGAGTAGATAATGGCTGAATTTTCATTTTTGGGTGCTAACGGAAGTCATTAATGCTTAAGGAAGTTTGCGGCTCAACCTAAAGGAGACCAGAGGGTGGGCACAATGCTTCCACGGCAACACTGTTGGGTTGGGACGGCACCACAGGCTGTAATCTTCGAATGAACAGAGCACACTGACTAGCCCAAAAAATAAATGAAAAATACTCAACATGAAGCAATCTCAGTCGACATAGGGGTCTCAGACTGTTGATTTGAATCTCCGGCTTTGAGGGGGCAGCCCTAAAAATATTTTGGTCACATCTCTCACCCACATCCAGGCACCGTCTCACTCCCGTCTCCTTTCCTTACAGTTCTCATAATCATACAACTGTGGTTACATCCATAAACTACTATAACTAAGGGCAGAACGTTACCAGCAGGAACACTGGGTGTTTTTGTAACTAGTAAGAGATTGTGATGTTTATTACAACCTAAGTAATATCTGCTGTCCTACCTTTGACACACAGCACCGCTCACTCAGAAACAGCAGCATCAGTCTGCATCCATCTTTGCCTTTCTGGCAAAGGCACGGCAGCCTTCATGTTGATAAGCTATTATTTTCTGACATATAACTACAGAGTGGTGCTGCAGACAGACAGGCAGATGCATCAGAGCCAAAGTAGCACATCTTTCAATTAATTTATCAGCCACCAGGTTAAAAAATCAACTTAAAAAGTAATAATAAAAAACAAGGTTGCAACCAAATCATGTTCTGGTGCCACCAACTGAGAAAGCTGGTTGGTTTGCGACGTCTGAAATTGATGAGAAGAAATTGATGGACTGCTAAAACACTTGCGGTAGTATAACGATGTCACAAGGTGATACTCCTTTTATGTTATAAACAATCTTTGGTCGAGTACAGACACTGGTTTGCAGAAAACACGGACAACAGCCAAGTTTTATTTTGGAATCCCGTCAACTTACTATTAATAATTAATTGGTGGCAGCTGATATGTCCTGCAGCAGCAATGTTTGTCATTTTAACTAATAAAAGCCACGGTACTGGAAGGATTTGCCAACTGAAAGGGAGGAGAGATCAAAGATTTATTACTGTCGGATGAGCAAATTTTGACGTCAGAGCAGAGTCACTCACCAGTGTGAACAAATCATTTTTTCACACACACACATTTCACTGTCATAAGCAGTCAAACGCTGTCAGTGTAGAGCCAGCTGTCAGGGCAGAACTGCAGCCAGCTGCAACAAAAGCACGCTGAAATGGACAAAACAGCAGAGCAAGAAAGACGGGATCGAATTTTGATCTGTCTTGTTTTAGCCAATACCGACTGATTGAAATGTATGAAAATAATATTACGTATTCGTTGTCTGAAATGGTCTCTACTCTCAGTATGAAAGAATTCTACAGATGAATTTCTGTCAGTTGCACACGCAGCGGCCTGGTTTCAGATGTAAAGGCTGACCCTTCACCCCTGAATGAACAGCTCAGCTCAACACTTCCATTAATGACAAGGTTACAGTGTGTTTTGATTGGCAGGCTGCCCTCTCTTAGGTGCGCAGGAATGCAGGCTAAAGCCATGGAAAAGCAAAGAGTTACTCAGGCAGTTCCTGTGATCGTATTCGGCTTCAGGTATCATTTTCCATAGCTCTCAGGCCTGTCCTGTCTTATTCCCTGTATGGCCTTTCCCTGGGGATCAGGCTTGTGGCTGCATTCCAGAGCCGTCCTCTCAAATTAGACTTTGTAGAGGCTGCAGCCGTTCTGATGCTCCCTTCATTGGGAGGCAACGACACAAACCCTGCCTTCTTGACCACGGTTGAGATCCTGCCAGCGGCTCCAAAGCAGCTGTCCCAATGTTTACACTTTTAGTCTCCTGCGATTTGGGGAACAGTAGGTTTGTAAAACTCCTGCAGCTATGCAGTAAACACTCACTCACTTCCTTGTTGTCAGCAGCGAACCGGCTCTTAATTTAGAGTTTGCATCAGCAGAAAACAAGACAAAGGTTTCCATTCACTGCGTTTACAAGCACATAAACCCGCATAAGGCAGTATTTCTGATTAAAACAGCACCAATACTAAATTTCAAGGGCAACACCGATAACTGATAATAATCTGTTTGTTAAAGCCGATACCAATACAATAACCAATAATCCTACAAATGGAAAATGTGAAGACAGAAATGAATTCTGTATTTTATTTTTCCTCAGACAACACTAATGTTTTTTAATACTTAGACAAATGAATGCCTGGCATTATCTTCTTAATGAAGAGCATTTAGAGGCTACAAAACCACTTGAATAAGTTAACTGCTGGACTAATTAACACCTTATCTATAGCCTTTTCCAGTAAACGGTCTAACAGCCCTGTGTCATCATTCCTCCTCTCTCTGCTGCTGATGTGAAAACTAACTGCAGTCACGTCCTGCAGGTAGAGAGGAGGAGCCAGTCGCTCTCAGCCTGAAAGTCTGAAAGATGTATTTTCAAACACAAACTTAATGAGGCTCAACCGTTACATCCAGTTACAATTTTAAGCCGGTTCACTATCAGTATAACATGCTCTATATGTAGAGGTGACAGGTCATCTGGGGCAAGTGGGGCAAAGCCTGCTTTTTTTATTTTAGTTTATCTTTGGGGGTACTGAGTAATTAAGTAATCGATGTAATTCCTGTGAAGGAGCCGTTTTAGGAGCTCTCCCACCCCGGGTTCAAACCAGGAGCCCTCTTGCTGTGAGGTGACAATGCTAACCACTGCATCACCATGCCACCCACTCCATCAATACGACTGCGTGAAACATCCTGGCTGCTTGTTCAACAGACGTTTAATAAATTGTTCCAACTGACTTCCTTACAAGCAGATAATGCTGTAATGATGGATAAAGAGCACAGTCGTCGTCTAATTGAGTAAAATGGAACCTTATGTTCATTTCATTCTCTCCGCTCGGGCCTCTGCTCTGAACTCTCTTTACATATAGTGTGAGCTGTTTGGGTGGGCTGCCAGAATCCTGTAGAAACACTTTATAGAGGGTTTATAGCAGCCCTGTAACTCAGACTGGTACTTACAGCAAGGTGCTTATCATGTTCTCACAGCATCATGGGTCTGACTGCAGCTGGGGACAGAAATTGCTGGTCATACCTCTACCATTATTGGTCCTGTCACAGTGTGTTTAGGGGCAGACATGGCAAAAGTGATGTTTTCCATTGGTGTAACAACATCCAGTGACCTCAAAGGCACTAACACGATCCGTCTCCTGTCTCCACAGATGCAGCAGCTGTTCTACGAGAACTACGAACCCAATAAGAAGGGCTACATACGAGATCTCCACAACAGCAAGATTCATCGAGCCATCACCCTCCACCCCAACAAGAACCCTCCTTACCAGTATCGCCTGCACAGCTACATGCTCAGCCGCAAGATCGCGGACCTGCGCCACCGAACCATTCAGCTCCACCGGGAGATCGTTCAGATGGGGCGCTACGGAGCGGCCGAGCCCAGCCGAGAGGACCTCCAGCTCGGCATGCCGCCTTCCTTTATGCGCTTCCACCCACGGCAGAGGGAGGAGGTCCTGGAGTGGGAGTTCCTGACTGGGAAGTACCTGTTCTCATCATCTGATGGTCAGCCGCCTCGACGTGGGATGGATTCCTCCCAGAGGCAAGCCCTGGACGACATCATCATGCAGGTGATGGAGATGATCAATGCCAATGCAAAGACACGGGGGCGGGTCATTGATTTCAAAGAAATCCAGTACGGCTACCGGAGAGTCAATCCCTTATACGGGGCCGAGTATGTGCTGGATCTGCTGCTGCTGTACAAGAAGCACAAAGGAAAGACCATGACGGTTCCTGTGAGGAGACACGCATACTTACAACAGACCTTCAGCCAGATCCAGTTCAGAGAGGAGGGCGAGATGGATGCCCGAGCTCTGGCCAGCCACATCAACAAAGATTCAGACTCGCTTTCCTTCCTGTCCAACTCCCTCAAGATGCTGGTGCCCTTCAAGCTGGCCACGTCCGGCCAGGACCAGAGGGAACCCAAAGAGAAGAAAGTCAACATCTTGGTTCCTCTGTCGGGACGCTACGACATCTTTGTGCGCTTCATGGCCAACTTTGAGCGAGTCTGTCTGATCCCCAACCAGAACGTCAAGCTGCTGATCCTGCTCTTCAGCACAGACAACAACACAGAGCGGGTGAAGCAGGTGGAGCTGATGAGGGAGTATCACATGAAGTATCCCCGGGCCGAGATGGAGATAAAGCCTGTCGCCGGCTCCTTCTCCAGGGCTCTGGCTTTGGAAGTGGGTTCCTTGCACTTCTCCAACGACTCGCTGCTCTTCTACTGTGACGTGGATCTGCTCTTCACCAGCGACTTCCTGAAGCGATGTCGGACCAACACAGCCCTGGGGGAGCAAACCTACTTCCCCATCATCTTCAGCCAATATGATCCAAAGGTGGTGTACGCTGGGAAGGTCCCCAGCAACAACCACTACGTCTTCACCTCCAAGACAGGTCTGTGGAGGAACTACGGCTTCGGGATCGTCTGCGTCTACAAGGGAGACTTGCTCCGAGCTGGAGGCTTCGACACCTCCATACAGGGGTGGGGATTGGAGGACGTGGACCTTTTTAATAAATTTGTCCAGTCAGGGATTAAGTTGTTCAGAAGCACAGACACGGGGATAGTGCACGTCCACCACCCCGTCATATGTGACCCCAACCTGGAGGCAAAGCAATATAAGATGTGCCTGGGCTCCAAAGCCTCATCGCACGGCTCCACCCAGCAGCTGGCCGAGCTGTGGCTGGAGAAGAACGACCACGGCTTCAGGAGACTGGCCAGCAATAACGGCTCAGTTAGGACAGCGTGAGAAAAGGCTGTTTTCACTACCTAATTTATTTTTTACTGAAATGAAAGACTTCACATGGATATATTTTGAAAATATGTCTTTTTTTTTAAAGAAAATATACAGAAACGCCATGATGAACAAAACATAGAGACAGTCTGGGTTCTAATGATCGAAGGAATATTGACGAATATTCTTGTGTGAGCCTGATGGATGGTGGGTGAAGGACAGGCGGGGGTTATTGGTGTGTACCTCAGTGAAGTACACTGTCATGGTCCTTAAATATTCCATTTGTCCTGTGTGCAGAAAACAGACTGGTGTCCATGTACTCTCAGACCAGCAGTGCTCCAAACAGAACTCCTGATTGTGAATGTTTACAAAAGACTGATTCTCAACAACATTTCATCAATGAAAAAACTCAGATCCCAGCTGTCTGAATGATTAACTAAAGGCCATTTCACTTTCTTTTACAGTCCGTTTCTTTTCCATTTGCTTTTATGGTTTTGGTAAAATGACACGACACTGTTACTGTTTCTCCAATTTTTTTGTATTTTTCTTTATTATTAATTTCTGTGAACCCAACTGCTGGATTTTATATCTGCAATTCATCTTTTTGCTGTCTAATTTATTGAATTTGCAGGCTCCATTTTCTACTCTCTGACTGTTGAAATGTGTATATTGGAAAGATTGTATAACCATGTCAGTTGTGGGATGGTGGTTTTTTTTCATGTTCCTTTTCTTAAACTCATTATCACCAAAGAGTTTTGCACAGTCTGCTTTAGGTATCATATTGCCTGTGTGTATGTGTGTGAGCGCGAGTGTGTGTGCGTTTGTTTGCGTGTGTGTGTGTGGTGTATAATAGAGAGTAAACACAAAAGCTCTATGTATCCCAGGCCTTTCTGATGGGTGAAGTGGGAACCAGTCTGGCCTTTAATTCCAGTGGGTTGAAGTGGGAGCAGCACTCTGGTCGGCCGGCTCAAGGCACACATCACTGTCTCTTTTTATAAATGACTCTTTTATGTTGAAATAAAACGTGTTGCGGCTGGTCCCAGTCTACAGAGGTGTGGCTTCAGTGCTGATTCCATTGAGCTGTGATGTGAAACCCCACATTGTCTGGTCCTGTGTTACAGGTTTGAGGGCAGAACGCTTCCTCACGACAGGCCTTGCTGTCCTGCGTCGGCAGTTACTGTACGTTTGTAGCACTCCGTCGGGTTAATGCTACTCTTTCAGCATCACAACATGAATGGTGATTTTTGAGACTGTTGTAACGGGATGAATGACTGTGCGGTCATTATAGTGATTTTTTTTAATTTTCTTGGACTTTTTTTTTTGTAATTTTTGTTCTTTCAACTCTGTCCAACTGGGCAAGGTTTTCTATTTAAAAAGAAATAAAATGGGGGAAAAGTTTAAAAAAAAAAAACCTGCTGCTGTTGTTGCTGTTATTTTTCTCAGTTATTTCTCGGTTATCAGCCGCCAGGATGATGTCACTACAGAAACAACCGAGAAGTCTGCCAAACTAATGTACAAATCATCGACATATCCTCATACAGTGGTGAGTATACGGTTTGTATATCTGACGAAGTAGCGCCCAATGTATTAGCACCTCTACAGGTTAGGTTAAGGAAAAGGAAAAGAATCATGGTTGAGTGTTGTCATGTTACTACGTAATGTAAAGTTATATACTAAATGTAAAAGTATGGTGGTTTAGGAGAGTAAAGATGCGTAGGTAAGGTTTGGGAAATTAAAGTAGAGTAGGTTTTTGCAAAGAATCATGGTCAGGCATTGTTACATTACGTATTTAACATAAAGTTCCATATTCAACAAAGTTATGTAGATTATGTTTACGAAGGAAAAATTACGTAGGTTAGGCTTAAGAAAAGGAGCATGGTTAGGCGTTGTCACGTTACATACATTATATAAAATTATGTTCTTAACAAGGTTACGTAGATAAGTTTGGAAAATAAACTCGGTTAGACGTTGTCATGTTGCTACTTAATGTAAAGTTCGGTACTAAATTTAAAGTTACGTAGGTTAGATTTAGCAAAGTAAATTTCACTACATAAAGAACAATACCCACCCACAATTATTTTCCTAAATCTAACCTACGTAACTTTGTATAGTATGTACTTTTATGTTAAATACGTATCGTGGGGGTGTCGGTGGCTTAGTGGATAGAGCAGGCGCCCCATGTACAAGGCTGTTGCCGTAGCAGCCCAGGTTCGACTCCAGTTTGTGGCCCTTTGTTGCATGTCACTCCCTCTCTCTCTCTCCCCCTTTCACACTTGTCTGTCCTATCAATTAAAGGCTAAAATGCCCCAAAAAATATCTTAAAAAATAAAAATAAAAATAAAAATACGTATCGTGACAACGCCCAATCATGATTCTTTACCAAATCTAACCTACGTAACTTAACGTTTAGTATGCAACTTTAGGTTATGTACTCAACGTGACGATGCCTAACCATGATTTTTTTCCTAAACCTAACTTAGGAAACTGTTTAATTCATAACTTTACGTGAAGTATTGACTTTGATTTTACTTCTCCGTACCTGACCTACATAACACAAAGTTACGTAAGGTCAGGTTTCAGAAAGTTATGTAGGTTTGTTTCATAAAGAGAATCAAGGTACTTAATGTAAAGTTAAATGCTAAATTTAAAGTTACGTAGGTTAGATTTCGGAAAATAAAGTTCAATACGTAACTTGACAACACCAATCACAATTCTTTTCCTAAACCCAACCCACAAAACTTTACTTTCCTAAATCTACTTTAGAAAACTGTGTTTCATCCGTTACTTTACGTTCAGTAGTGACCCGAAAACACCCAACCATGTTACTTTTCCCAAGCTTAACCTATGTAACGTAAAGTTGCATAGGTCCCGGTTTCATAAATTAAAGTTAGTTACGTTAGTTTTAGGAAAATAATCATGGTTGGGCTTTGTTACGTTACTACTTACTGTAAAGTTACGTAGGTTAGATTTAGGAAAATAAGGTTCAGTATGTACAGGACAATACCCGACCGTAATTCTTTTTCTAAGCTACATAACGTAAAGTTACGTAGGCTGCAGTTCACATAATGCCACAGGTTTAGAAAGGTAATGTTACATAGGTGAGCTTTAACGTATGTTGAAATAACTCACTTGGTTTCACTGGGGACATGAACACTGGTCTCTTGGGGTGAAGTCCTGTATTTGTTTGACCTATCCACCACCCCAACCTGCCACCTTACACAGACTTGCTGTCTATACTACTTCCTTCTTTTCTCCCTTCAGCTCCTTTGACACGTGATCACAGCCTTCAAAGTTACGTGGGTCCTGTACACATTCTGGTGCGTTATTTTTCATGGGTATACACATGAACAGTGCATGAGAACAGTCTGAATTCATCTACAATGGAGACACAGTGAACTTGGGGTCTTCAGGGCCCCTGAGGGTGTGGGGCCTGGAGCAGGCGCCCTCTCTGTGGGGACAGAGGGGACATTCCTGGGCTGGCTTCATATCCATATGTTTATGGAAAGAATCATTTAACAAGAGGCTCTGGCTGCAGAGATTACACAGTAATTGAGATTGTGCAAATAATAATATCAACAGTAATAAATCTCTCTGGGTACATGTGGAAAGTGGGAAGCAGCTGAGCTGAAGCTCATTGGTGGTTCTGTGATGTCTGATCACTGTCAGCGAGCTCCTGCAGGGACAATTAAACCAAGCCTCCAAAGCAAATGCTGGGATAAGTCAACAGTGTGTCTTCAGAGCGCTGCAGGCAACAGACACAAAAGCAAACAGGATCAGTGTTTCAACCATTTTAATGTGTGTGTGTAGCCATATACATATACGAGCCAGGTTTGGACAGGGTATGTGTAGATTATGTCCAATAACTGTGGACACTGGTGAGGTTTTTCTGTTTCCATCCACCTCAGTAACATATTAAACCACCTGTCAGACACCTGTCTGGCAGCGTGTCAACAATCTAAAATGATATGTTTCACAGAGACAGTATTTATTACAGGAGGTCTATAATACATTAAATTATAATGTAGAGCAGTTTGTTTTCCTGCTCATTCCGAGTATTATCAGTACCAGGGTGGGAAATCCAGGCCCGGATAATAACTATTATTTCATTTTAAATTACAGAACACGTTTATGCATCGAGCTTCAAAGTTAATTCTTCAACTTGGGAAAAGCAGTTAACGAAACAATCTCTCATTAAGACCTGTTCAGTAGCTCCTCTTGTTTATTCAGTATGGAAGCCCATTTCTGCCAGTGTGATGACAAAAAAAAAACAATCTACTAAGTCATTAAAATGAGAAACCTCTTCGAAATGATGACTTAGTGTCTTAAAATAATGTATTGGTATCTCAGAATAACAAGAAGCTTTCTCAATTTAATTAAGTATCTCCACATAATAATCAAGTATCTCAAAATAATGACTTAGAATCTCTAAATAATGACCAAGTATTTCTAAATAATGACTTGGTATCTTTAAATGATGACTAAGTATCTCTAAATAATGACTTATACCTTTCAATGACAAAGTATCTAAATAATGATTTAGTATCTCTAAATAATGACTTAGTTTCTCTAAATCATGACTAAATCTCTAAATAATGACTAAGTATCTAAATAATGACTTAGTTTCTCTAAATAATGGCTAATTATCTGTTAATAATGACTAAGTATCTAAATAATGACTAAGTATCTCTAAATAATGACTAAGTGTCTAAATAATGACTTAGTTTTTCTAAATAATGACTTAGTATCTCTAAATAATGACTAAGTATCTAAATAGTGACTTAGTTTCTCTAAATAATGGCTAATTATTTGTTAATAATGACTAAGTACCTCTAAATAATGACTAAGTATCTCTAAATAATGACTAAGTGTCTAAATAATGACTTAGTTTCTCTCAATAATGACTAAGTATCTAAATAGTGACTTAGTTTCTCTAAATAATGGCTAATTATTTGTTAATAATGACTAAGTACCTCTAAATAATGACTAAGTATCTCTAAATAATGACTTAGTATCTAAATAATGGCTAATTATCTGTTACTAATGACTAAGTATCTCTAAATAATGACTTAGTTTCTCTAAATAATGACTAAGTATCTAAATAATGACTTAGTTTCTCTAAATAATGACTAATTATCTCTAAATAATGACTTAGTATCTAAATAATTACTTAGTATCTAAATAATGGCTAATTATCTGTTACTAATGACTAAGTATCTCTAAATAATGACTAAGTATCTAAATAATGACTTAGTTTCTCTAAATAATGGCTAATTATCTGTTAATAATGACTAAGTACCTCTAAATCATGACTTAGTATCGCTAAATAATGACTAAGTATCTAAACAATGACTAAGTATCTAAATAATGATTTAGTTTCTCTAAATAATGACTTAGTATTTTTAAATGATGACTTAGTATCGCTAAATAATGACTTAGTTTCTCTAAATAATGACTAAGTATCTCTAAATAATGACTAAGTATCTCTAAATAATGACTTAGTATCGCTAAATAATGACTTAGTTTCTCTAAATAATGATTAAGTATCTCTAAATAATGACTTAGTATCGCTAAATAATGACTAAGTATCTCTAAATAATGACTAAGTATCTCTAAATAATGACTTAGTATCGCTAAATAATGACTTAGTTTCTCTAAATAATGACTTAGTATTTTTAAATGATGACTTAGTATCGCTAAATAATGACTTAGTTTATCTAAATAATGACTAAGTATCTAAATAATGACTAAGTATCTCTAAATAATGACTAAGTATCTCTAAATAATGACTTAGTATCGCTAAATAATGACTTAGTTTCTCTAAATAATGACTTAGTATTTTTAAATGATGACTAAGTATCTAAATAATGACTAAGTATCTAAATAATGACTTAGTATTTCTAAATAATGACTAAGTATTTCTAAATAATGACTTATCTCTAAATAATGACTAAGTATTTCTAAACAATGACTTGGTATTTTTAAATCATAACTTAGTATCTCTAAATAATGACTAGTTAATAACTCAGTAATGACTTAGTAATGACTTGAGTATCTCTAAATGATGACCTGGTATTGGGATCTTACAGGATCATTTTTGTCACACATGTAGAAATGGGCTTCAATAATAATAATCATCATCATCTGATCAATCAGACAGGGTCTCAATCACTACAGAGCGCACCATGTGATTCTAAATTCAGTAGACCAACGACATGGTTCTCATTCAGCAGGACACACAGTCACTTCAGGGGGATGCTGTCTATCATCTGTATGTATCTCACACACACACACACACACACACACACACACACACGGGACTGTTTTACAGCCACAGCTTGGCACAGTTTTTAAAGACACACATGGAGACAGCAGGGCCCCTGTGACATTTCACCTCCTGTACCATACATGCTGTGTGTGAGAGCAGCATGACACTTTGACTACTGGGCCCCAGTTTACTGCGCTCTGCAGTCAGTGGTGCAGATTCTTTACCAACAGTAACACCAGCAGCACCACAGTGTAAAAATCCTACACTACATGTTTGGTATCCAACATTTTACTGAAGTTAAAGCGAACAGCAGTGAAATGTACGTAAACGCAAATTGTTTTCAGAGCAGGGGAATTTTGTCATAGTTGTAAGAACCCCCTTGTTACTGTGTCCACACCACAAGAACTCAGAACCATCAGAGTTCCTAGAACACTGTTTTTAAGGACTTTTGTAGCCCCTACTTTAGAGCACATACTCTCCCAGCACAAGATGAACTTATAGTGATGTAAGTGTACACATGAGCAGTGCAGCCTCCATTTTGAAAAAACAAAACGTGAGCCTTTAACAGGCAACACAAACAACAGCTTGTGGTCCAGACGCTCCTCAGCAAATTAGCGACAGGTGAAATACAACACGGCTTTGACTCGTCAGTAACATTTGACAGCATTTTCTTCTCAACTTGGTATCTCTGAGATCCGCCAAACAGACTTACATCACTTAATTGTTTTTATTAGCAGTGCGAATGCAAACAGGAAAAAGCCCCTAAAGATCTGTAGTTCTCATGGTAGTTCCCCAGCGGGCATTTCCTCTCAGGGAGTTCCCAGAACTATCTGGTCCTAAAACACCTATAGAGCAGAAAAGAAAAGTTCTTATTTCAGCAGATGGTTCAGTGATACATGTAAGCAGGATTGTGTTGATGCAGGCACCACTGATTACTCATCAATCGAACATCTGTAACATGTGACAAAATAATCTCAACTCAGAGGTCCGCTCTGGAGCTCTCTCATGATCTTCGTCAGCAAATGTTTCATTCACCATGAAATTAATTTAAAGCTGTCAGTTGAGATTATTTCCCAAAAGTCACACCCGTAGCTGCAATGACCAGGGTTAACCTTACAATGTGGCAGCCCGCCATGTTAACCTCCTCCCCTGCCATGTATTGATTTTCTACTTTTGAAGCTACACCGTTCAGTTATTCATTGCACCACACTCTCAGAGCGCAGTTACTTACTTAAGTTACTAGTTACTTTACATATTAGGATAGTTGCACACAAAATATGAAAATCTACAAGTGCAGCTGAAACGATGAGACAACTGATCGAGAGAAAATTCATTGGCAACTATTTTGATTATTGTTTGTCATTTTTTTTCAGCTTCTCAAATAGGCTTGCTACTTTTCCTTTGATTTATTTCAAGTACATTTTCCTGAGGATACTCACATACTTTGACTTTTTTTCGACATACGATACTCACTGTTACTTTGGTTAAAGTGTTGCATGTCAAAAAAAAAAAAAAGTCAAAGAATACTATGTTGAACGAAAGTCATAGTATAGTGTGTCAAAAAAGGGTCACACACACACACACAAAATAATAATAGGTAAATTCTATAACATCTAGAACAAATATTAAAATAATGAATCCACATCACTGACTGTGACAGAGCACCTTTACTGACCTGCTGACGGCTACAGGTGATGCTGCTGTCAAAGCCAAAGAATCATCTCGGAGGCCTGCGTCCACTGAGGAGTGAACACATCCATCCAGCCTTTCTGTATAACCATAATTCTAAAGGTTCACTTCAGGATCTGGTCTCAGCCTCCGGATCCCAATCAGGAGAGCTTTGTCTTTTATCAGTGAAACTCTTCAGCAGGCAGAATGGAGCATGAAGGGAACACAGCAGGAAGTCTGCCTTATCTGCATCTCTGACCCGTCTGATGAGACCACAGAGGCTTCCATTAGAGCTCCTGCTGTGCCTCCACATCACTGCCAGCCAGTTATCAGTGACGAGCAGAAAGAGGCACAGCGACGGAAAGCTGGGGTTTCTTTCCTTTTAATTAATGTTAAAGGGACACTGGTATTTAAGGCAATCAGCTACTTCACAACTAATGGGGTGTTATCTTTAAAGGTGACGTTTACTGTGTCTCCTGCTTCCAGGCTTTGTGCTGAGCATGCAGTTAATATTGATCTTCTCATCTGTCTCTGGGAAAAAGAAAAGACTAAAGGCTTTACTAAAATGTGTGAGTGTGTGTACCTTTAAAATTCACCTCTAAAATCAGAACAATGTCTGCTTTTTAATGACTGCTGTGATCTAACACTGCCCTGCTGTGTGTTTGGCATCACAATAACCAACAGACCGGCCTGACACTGAAGCCAACTTACTTAAGAAAAAACACTGAATTCATCTCAAATGTTTTTAGTTAACTTTTGTCTTGGTTTTGTTTTGTTTTGTTTTTGGTTAACGTGTGGTTAGCTTTACGCACAAAAACCTCTTGGTTATGTTGAGACAAACATCATGTTTTGGCTTAAAGTGTCCAGTTGGTCGCTACAAACACAGCTGCAATGTCACTGGTCCTTAACTGTGGTTTGCTGCTGTCTGCTGCTCAGTGGTGGAATGTGAACTATGTACATTCACTCAAAAACTGTACTCAAATAAAGATTTAAAACACTTGGACTGGACTTGATTATTTTGATCTCATACCAATGTCTACTACAATGACAGCCATGACATTCAGAGGGAAATATTATGCTTGCGTGTGGAAAATGAAAAATAAAGCATGCCTTAAAAAAGACTCATAGTATACCTTGTCAAAAATCTGAAATAAGTTAGCATAGCATGTTAGTCTTATAAGTCATAGTATACTATGACTTGTTGAAATGCATGTCGAAAAAAACGAAAGAAGCGGTTGTAATTTAGCATGTCAAAAAAAAGTTTAAAACAACGTCATACTATAGCTTGTCATAAAAATTTAAGCAAAAAGTCATAGTATAGCATGTCGAAAAAATTTAAATACGTCATAGTATAGCATGTC
This sequence comes from Epinephelus moara, assembly GCF_006386435.1. Lineage (NCBI taxonomy): Eukaryota > Metazoa > Chordata > Actinopteri > Perciformes > Serranidae > Epinephelus > Epinephelus moara. The sequence continues at coordinate 46,737,049 of NC_065506.1, read as the reverse complement.
GAAAAAATTAAAAAAAAAATGTCATAGTATAGCATGTCAAAAAAATAAAATAAAAAGTCATNGGTTGTAATTTAGCATGTCAAAAAAAAGTTTAAAACAACGTCATATTATAGCTTGTCATAAAAATTTAAACAAAAAGTCATAGTATAGCATGTCGAAAAAATTTAAATACGTCATAGTATAGCATGTCGAAAAAATTAAAAAAAAAAAATGTCATAGTATAGCATGTCAAAAAAATAAAATAAAAAGTCATAGTATAGCATGTCGAAAAAATAAAAAACGTCATAGTACAGATTGTCGAACTTTTTTTTAAAAACATCATAGCATAGCATGTCGTAAAAATTTAAAAAAAAAGACATAGTATAGCATGTCGAAAAATTTAAAAAACATACTATAGCTTGTTGTAAAAATTAAAAAAAAAAAGTCATATAGCATGTCGAAAAAATATGAAAAACGTCATAGTATAGCATGTCGAAAAATAAAAAACCTCATAATATAGATTGTGGAATTTTTTTTTAAAAACATAGTATAGCATGTCGAAAAATAAAAAACGTCATAATATAGATTGTGGAATTTTTTTTAAAAAACATCATAGTATAGCATGTCGGAAATGTTTTAAAAAAAGTCATAGTATAGCATGTCAAATTTAAAAAAAAAAAAAAGTCATCGTATAGCATGTCGAAAAATAAAAAACGTCATAACATAGATTGTGGAATTTTTAAAAAAAAA
>NC_065506.1:46679535-46735465 GCF_006386435.1 Epinephelus moara | reverse complement strand
TCATAGTATAGCATGTCGAAAAAATAAAAAAAAGTCATAGTATAGCATGTCGAAATTTTTTTACAAACGTCATACTATAGCATGTCAAATATATAAAAAAACTCAGTATAGCATTTCGAAAAATTTAAAAAACATCATAGTATAGCATGTCAAAAAAATAAAAAAACGTCATAGTATAGCATGTCGAAAAAATTTAAAAACGTCATACTATAGCATGTCGAAAAAAATTAAAAAACGTCATAGTATAGCTTGTCGTAAAAGTTTGAAAAACAAAGTAATAGTATAGCATGTCGAAAATTTTTTAAAAAAAGTCATAGTATAGCATGTCGAAAAAATAAAAAACGTCATAATATAGATTGTGGAATTTTTAAAAAAAAAAACATCATAGTATAGCATGTCGAATTTTTTTTTTAAAAAGTCATAGTATAGCATGTTGGAAAATTTTTTTAAAAAACTTCATAGTATAGCATGTCGAAAAATTTAAAAAACATCATACTATAGCTTTTCGTAAAAAATTTTTTAAAAAAAAGTCATATATAGCATGTCAAAAAAATTAAAAAAAACTCATAGTATAGCATGTCGAAAAAGTTTAANACGTCATAATATAGATTGTGGAATTTAAAAAAAAAAAAAACATCATAGTATAGCATGTCGAATTTTTTTTTTTAAAAAGTCATAGTATAGCATGTTGGAAAAAATTTTAAAAAAACTTCATAGTATAGCATGTCGAAAAATTTAAAAAACATCATACTATAGCTTTTCGTAAAAATTTAAAAAAAAAAAAGTCATATATAGCATGTCAAAAAAATTTAAAAAAACTCATAGTACAGCATGTCGAAAAAGTTTAAAAAAACGTCATGCTATAGCTTGTCATAAAAATTTAAACAAAAACTCATAGTATAGCATGTCGAAAAAATTTAAATACGTCATAGTATAGCATGTCGAAAAAATTAAAAAAAATGTCATAGTATAGCATGTCAAAAAAATAAAATAAAAAGTCATAGTATAGCATGTCGAAAAAAAAAGCATGTTGAAAAAGTTTAAAAAACATCATACTATAGCTTGTCGTAAAAATTAACAAAAAAGTCATATATAGCATGTCAAAAAAATGTAAAAAACATGTCATAGTATAGCATGTCAAAAAAATAAAATAAAAAGTCATAGTATAGATTGTGGAATTTTTTTTAAAAAACATCATGGTATAGCATGTCGAAAAAGTTTAAAAGACGTCATACTATAGCTTGTCGTAAAAATTTAAACAAAAAGTCATAGTATAGCATGTCGAAAAAATTTAAATACGTCATAGTATAGCATGTTGAAAAAATAAAAAAAATGTCATAGTATAGCATGTCGAAAAAATAAAATAAAAAGTCATAGTATAGCATGTCAAAAAATTTAAAAAACATCATACTATAGCATGTCGAAAAATTTAAATAAAAAAGTCATAGTATAGCATGTCGAAAAAATTAAAAAAAAAACATCATAGTATAGCATGTCAAAAAAATTTAAAAGCGTCATAGTATATCATGTCGAAAAAAATGAAAAACTTCATGGTATAGCATGTTGAAAAAATAAAATAAAAAGTCATAGTATAGCATGTCAGAAAATTTAAAAAACGTCATAGTATAGATTGTCGAAATTGTTTTAAAAAACATCATAGTATAGCATGTCGAAAAAATAAAAAAAAATTATAGTATAGCATGTCGAAAAATTTTTAAAAACGTCATACTATAGCATGTCAAATATATAAAAAAAACTCATAGTATAGCATGTCGAAAAATTTAAAAAACGTCATAGTATAGCTTGTCGTAAAAGTTTGAAAAACAAAGTAATAGTATAGCACGTCGAAAAAATTTAAAAAAAACGTCATAGTATAGCATGTCGAACAAAATGAAAAAAACATCATAGTAAAGCATGTCGAAAAAATAAAAAAACATCATAGTATAGCATGTTGTAATTTTTTTAAAAACCATCATAGTATAGCATGTTGAAAAAATTTAAGAAAACATCATAGTATAGCATATCGTGAAAATTTAAAAAAAAAAAAAAAACGTCATATTGTAGCATGTCGAAAAACATAAAAAAAAATGTAATAGTATGGCATGTCGAAGAACTGAAAAAAAAATCATAGTATAGCATGTTGAAAAAAATAAATAAAAAAACAGTCATAGTATAGCATGTCGAGAAACTGAAAAAATGGTCATAGTATAGCATGGCGAGATAATTTAAAAACGTAATAGTCTAGCATGTCGAAAAAATTTAAAAAACATCAAAGTATAGCATGTCGAAATTTTTTTTAAAACGTCATAGTATAGCATGTCGAAAAAAATTTTTAAAAAACCTCGTAGTATAGCATGTCGAAAAAATTTAAAAAACGTCATAGTATAGCATGTCGGAAACATTTAAAAAACATCATAGTATAGCATGTCGAAGAAAAAAAATGTCATAGTATAGCATGTCGAAAAAAATGTAAAAACGTCATAGTATAGCATGTCGAAAAAATTTTAAAACTTCATAGTATAGCATGTTGAAAAATATAAAAAACTGGTCATAGTATAGTATGTCAAAAAACTGAACAAAAAACCTCATAGTATAGCTTGTCGAAAATTTTAAAAACGTCATTGTATAGCTTGTAGTAAAAATTAAAAAACGTCATAGTATAGCATGTCGTGAATTTTATTAAAAACCATCATAGTATAGCATGTCGAAAAAACTTAAGAAAACGTCATGGTATAGCATGTCGTAAAAATGTAAAAAAAAAGTCATAGTATAGCATGTCGAAAAAATTAAGAAAACGTCATAGTATAGCATGTTGTGAAAATTAAAAATCAGTCATAGTATAGCATGTCGAAAAAATTAAGAAAACGTCATAGTATAGCATGTCGTAAAACTTACATAAAAACCCGTCATAATATAGCATGTCAAAAAAAGTTAAAAGACATCATAGTATAGTATGTCGAAAAAATTAAAAAACGTCATAGTATAGCATGTCGTAAACACAAAAAACATGATAGTATAGCATGTCGAAAAACTTAAAAACACGGCATAGGATAGCATGTCGAAAAATTTAAAAAACGTCATAGTATAGCATGTCGAAAAAATTAAAAAACGTCAAAGTATAGCATGTCGAAAAAATTAATAAAAACCATCATAGTATAGCATGTCGTGAATTTTTTAAAAAAACCATCATAGTATAGCATGTCGAAAAAATTAAAAACACGGCATAGGATAGCATGTCGAAAAATTTAAAAAACGTCATAGTATAGCATGTCGAAAAAATTTAAAAACGTCAAAGTATAGCATGTCGAAAAAATTTATAAAAACCATCATAGTATAGCATATCGTGAATTTTTTGAAAAACCATCATAGTATAGCATATCGTGAATTTTTTGAAAAACCATCATAGTATAGCATGTCGTAAAAATGTAAAAACAATCACTGCATAACATCAAAAATATGAAAAAATGGTCATAGTATAGCATATCGAAAAAAATGAAAAGACATCATAGTATAGCATGTTGAAAGACTGAAGGAAAAAACCCTCATAGTATAGAATGTCGAAATGTTTTTTAAAAAAATGTCATAGTATAGCATGTCTAGAAAATTTATAAAAACATCATAGTAAAGCATGTCGCAAAAATTTAAAAACGTCATAGTATAGCATGTCGAAAACACCTAAGAAAACGTCATAGTATAGCATGTCGTAAAAATGTAAAAAAACGTCATAGTATAGGATGCCGAAAAAATCAAAAAACGTCTTAGCATAGCATGTCGGGAAAAAAAAAACGTCATAGTACAGCATGTCAAAAAAAATTAAAAACGTCATAGTATAGCATGTCGAAATTTTTTTTAAAATGTCATAGTATAGCATGTAGAATTTTTTTTTTAAAAAAAAGTCATAGTATAGCATGTCGAAAAAATTTAAAAGATTTCATAGTATAGTATGTCGAAAAAAATTAAAAAACACCATAGTATAGCATGTCAAAAAAATTTAAAAAACGGCATAGGATAGCATGTCGAAAAAAATAAAAAAAAACGTCATAGTATAGCATGTCGAAAAAATTTATAAAAACCATTATAGTATAGCATATCGTGAATTTTTTTTAAAACCACCATATAGCATGTCGAAAAAAATTAAGAAAACATCATAGTATAGCATGTCGTAAAAATGTAAAAAAAAAACATCATAGTATAGCATGTCGAGAAAATTAAAAAATGTCATAGTATAGCATGTCGAAAAACTGAAAAAAATGTCACAGTATAACAGGCTGAAAACTGTAGAAGTAAAGTTTGTCAAAAGTCATAGAACAATTTTTTGCAAAATATCAGAGTTTGCACATCAGTTAAAAATTCATAGAACCATAAAAGTCATGGTGTAGTATGGTATATAGTAAGCTGTCAGACCCTGATCTGGGCTGGCCCAATGCTACGTTGTGATTGGCCAGTCTGCATCTGGGGGCGGGACTTAGGTAAGGGTCAATTGGGTATCAGTGCCGTACACCATCCCCTACTCCTCCTGATGAGAAACCATGCATGTGATCTGAACTATCACTTCAGAAATGTTGATGTGATACATATGAAATGTACAAATGTTACATATCCTGGGTTTGCAGAAATGTATAATGTGAACATTTATTTATTCATTTATGTATTTCTTTTTGAGGACGGCACAGTGTTGTGGTGGTTAGCACTGTCACAGCAAGAGGGTTCCCGGTCCGATCCCGGGTGTGGGATCCCCTCTGTGCGGAGTTTGCATGTTCTCCCCGTGTCAGCGTGGGTTCTCTCCGGGCACTCCGGCTAACTCCCACAGTCCAAAAACATGCAGATTGGGGATTAGGTTAATTGATAACTCTAAATTGTCCGTAGGTGTGAATGTGAGTGTGAATGGTTGTCTGTCTCTGTGTGTCAGCCCTGTGATAGTCTGGTGACCTGTCCAGGGTGAACCCTGCCTCTCGGGATAGGCTCCAGCTCCACCGCGACCCTCAAGAGGATGAAGCAGTTAGAAGATGGATGGATTTATTTTTGACATTCAAAACGATCAAACATAAGTAGAAAAAGATCCAAAAAATGTGATGCTTATCTGCAGTCGGGGTACCACCTCAGTCCATCTGGTCTCTCAGTGAGTGATCATCACAGTCGGAGCATGCTAGAGTATTTATGGGCATGGTGGAGTGGAGGCAGCTGACACAAGAGCAATTTACAGAAATGAAAGAAAGACAAAGTCTGCAGACTCTCTGAGATGATGGGCCGCCACCAGCTGATTGGAACATTATATTTATCTGCATCAAATCAATTCATAATGAGCCCAGCACTAAACATCTGTCTCTGCCTCCAGGCCACTGCCGTCACACAGCCTGTTATTATCTTTTGTTAAAGAAAATCAAATGCATATTAAAATGACACTGGGCTGTTCCCTGGGCAGAGACAGAGCAGTCAGGTCTTCGTGTGCTGGCCCGTCCGGCCACATGATGTTTTCATTAGGCGTAATGCTGCCGTTCCCCCGAGGCTAAGTGAGCTGAAAACAATTAGGGGGCTTCCTGCTGGGATGTGGGTGTGTTAGAGTCCATTGAACCCTCTTCATCTTGAACCAATCTGTTGGAACATGCCCCACATACTCCCCCGAGTACAGGAGTGTCGAGTTGATCACATACGTTGCCAGTGAGTGTTGCCCAATCCTGGTGTCGGCCACACGCTGCTGAGTGTGCCAACCCTGGCCATTTGGGAGCCACATGGACCTGGCAGGAAGGAGTCTGAGAGACAGCTCGATCTGAGAGACAGTTTGGTCTCAGATCAGATGATCAGCTTTGACAAACCAGCGGGAGCGGCAGAAGGATCCTGACAGCATCTGGAGGACGATACCATGTGCAAGCAGCTAGCATGTTAAGTTTTGTACTCAAGTACAGCTTTGAGGTACTTGTACTTTGCTGGAGTATTTCCATGTTTTCATACATTTTACGGGGATTCTTTTGGCACCAGCTGGACCTAACTGTTTGTTTGGGTAAAAACAAAAACATTTGATGGGCTTATAAAATCTGACACATTGTTATAGTTTAACTCTGACTCTGACCCACAGCCAGGATTTTTCAATTTCAATTTCATCCTCATGATTGGAAGCAGCCCCCCCCACACACACACACACACACACACACGCGTGAGGTGTGGAAGTGATCAGCATTGTGCTGAGGCTTTTCTTTAGAGTGAGCCAAATCTCCTGGAGACATTGAACTAGATGCAACTGTGGTAAACAACAGAGGCATTGTCCCGCTCTGAGGGGGGGTTGTTTATTCCATAACCCGACCAAGCAGCCTCTGATCCCCCCTTTAGTCACACTGACTGCAGATTTCTGTTGTACAACATCCTGCACAGAGACCGAAAAGAAATACATCTACAGATTTAATGCCTGTGTTGATTTTACTTCAAACATTGAATGCAACCAACTGCCTGGTAAAGACATAACAGACAAAGGAGAGAATATTTTGTTCGGTAAAGTTAGTGTCACGTGACCAGCCCTAAATCCATAGCGCTGTGTCAGCATTAGGGAAAAGTCTGGAATGGGGATGTCAGCTGTTACCCGTAGAGAAAACTTTTGACCAGTTACACATGTCAGTATATTGGTTAATTTCTCCTCTCTTCAGTTTACAGCACTGTGCACCACACAGGTCTGGTGGGAGCCAGCAGCAGCGCCACCCATTCGGCAATTTATCGCCAGTAACGCCGTCCTGATCCAACAGTGTTGCTGTGGAAACTTTGTGCCCACCCTCCGGTCTGCTCCTGGATCGCAGTTTTGGGCTGCAAACCTCTTTTAGCATTGTTAGATTCTAACTCAGAGCAGCAGAGGGAATAGCAAACAGAGGGACATATTACCAAGAAAGTAAAAGACCAACAGTTTTCACAATAACACAAATATTCGTTTCCAAGTTGTGAGTTTTACTTTTGAGTTTTCTTTCTTTGCTTGTGTGTTTTATTTTCTCTCAAATTCATATTTTTGTTTGATATTAAAGATGTTTGATTATATTGGAACAAAACTAATTCTATACACTTCAGGGGCCACACACGAGCTGCGTCTTTAAGCACCTGGGTAACGTGAGGTCAAGCGCTGTGTGCCTATACTGTGCCAACACAGGATGCACAATAATATCAGCACATCATCGGTATTGGCTAATATCAGAATCGGGCAACATGTTTTATCTTATTTTTCTGACTTTGACGTTGGCATGATACATGGCCAGTTGCTATTATTGTTTGACAGCACCAGGAGGAAATGCGGTAGGATAACAACGAAGGTTAAGGCGTCTAAAGAACAAGTAGGGCTGGCGGGAGGGGTGGTAGATGGATCCAACAACCACCGACTTTCACCCAGGAGACTGGTGTTTGCTTCCCTTGTGATTATAAAGCCAAACCCTGTTCTTTTTTCCTAAACCCAACCACGTGAGTGTGTTGGCAAAACGTCACCACGTGCATTTGTTGTTGCAGAAAAAAAAACATAAATTTGCAGTGTTGTACCAATGTAGTGCTTTTATTTTGAAAGAGACTGTATGCAAAATGATCATTTCCTGTGAAAACCGAAGTGTACTTCGAAAACAGGCTGAAAATCGACATGGTATCCCAGAACATCAACAACCATCGCGCCCAGGGTACCTTGCATGTCATCTCGACGTGGAAAGTCCATGACCAAACGTCGATATGTGACAAAGTTGGACTGAGTTGTTGTTGTATATTCCATTTCTGCTAATTCATCCCCCTAAATCCCTCACACTGGACCTTAAAATTAAGTTAAATTAAGTTCATGAAAACAATGTTGATAAGATTACTTAGGTAATGCAATCATACTCAGTATTATAAAGCATTTCCTAATACTGTTGAAGCTGAAACAAATGTACAGTGACACCACAGAAAAGGCTGATGCCAGCTTCTTGCTAGACGAGGTCGCCGCCTGCTTCCCTTCAGCACCCATGTTAATGAATCAGGATGTCCACACTGGACGTGCTGCCATGCTGAGCTCTGCAGAGGGCTCGCCATCTGCAGCGATAGTTGGAGCATCTTATATATTATTTCCATGAGTGAATCTGGCAAGAAAACACATTGATAATTTACTCTGAACCCCATGAAGGGCATAATATAATATGTGATATAAATTATAGAATATATATCCCCGGCTGACTTGTTCCAGGTATTTGTCAGCTGTGTCTGAGCAGAGACGAGCAGACACACACACACACACACACACACACACACACACACACACACACACACACACACACACACACACACACACACACAAAGCTCTACGTGTGATTATTAAAGAGCAGAGCAGCTGATTTACTTTCTGACCAGCGAGATGAAATACACTTGTGCTGTGAGCGGCCAGGCGACTGCTTGAACAGAACTCCTCAGTTCTTCCACATGTGTCATTACTCCCTCAGCTTGGCTCTGTCTCTGCTGACTCAGCTCATCTTTAACCAGGAGCCTGTCTGCACTCCTGTTCTCTCTCTGGGTTTCGGAGAGCTGGATGCATCTTGTGTTCTTCTCTCAGTGTCTGTCTCTCAGCTGTCAGTGTTACACTGGTGTTCAGCTGTACACTGCTGCTGCACTCGATGTTCCTCTGCCTCGGTCTGCTCCACCACAGCTTCTAACACACACGTAAAAAACTCTGCCTCAGTGCAACATCAAGAAAATGTACCTAACTTTAGTGTTAAGGTAAGAATGCGGTCCTCATAGTACAATAATTTAACATAGGATAGCAAATGTGATGTGATAATATGGTACAGGTTAATGTTGCTATCTTGAAGGGACGGTTCACCCTAAAATCAAGATCAGTGTTTCGATTTCTGGCTCCTCCAGTCTGCATGTCAAAGAATCCTTGAGCAAGATACTGAACCCCAAATTGCTCCCGATGGCTGTTCTATCGGTGTGAATGGTTAGTGAGTAAGAGGTGGGCTCGGTCACCAGTGTATAAATGTGTGTGTTAATGGGCCAGTGTGGTTGGAAGACAAGAAAAGTGTTATACAAGTGCAGTCATTTTACCATTAACAGGTGTCCGGGGTCAAAGTCTGATGTCAATTATCTGAACGACTTTGATGAGTAAAAGCAAAAGCAACTCTGTTTATATGAGTTCATGTCCCAGATAAACATGATCTCATCCTAGTGTTGCTAAAACCACGCCAGCGGCAGCTTTGTGTGTTGTATCAAAGACGGGTTCGGCAGTTAGGTTTAGGCAACAAAATGACATTGTTATGGTGAGGAAAAGATCACAGATGTCGCTAAAAAAAACACCCAGCTTAAAGTGGCACAAAGACAGTGGTAAGACAAGGATAGTGGTTGGGTTTTGACAACAAAAGTGCCTGGTTATCGCTCAGAAAAGATTGCGGATGTCACGAGAAACCACCAAGCTTTGAGTGGCACAAATGCGACTCAAAATGAGGCGGTGTGTCGCTACAAACGCCTCATTTTCGAGTGGTACAAATGTGGTGGCGTGAAGGGGTCGGTGGTTGGGTTTACAAAACAAAACTACTTGGTTAGAGTTAGAAGATTGCGGTTGTCGCTAAAAAAACACCTGGCTTTGAGTGGCACAAACACGGCGGTGAGAGGAAGTTGGCGGTTCGGTTTAGGCAACAATACTATTTGGTTATGGTTGGGAAAAGATTGCGGATGTTGCTAAACAATACCCAGCTTTGAGTGGCACAAACACCGCAACCAGTTTTGATGGTTTGTTGGTTTCGAGCACCAGTCTCCAAGGTCAAAGTCCAGTGTTTGTTGCACCCATCCACCTACTCGCCTACCCACCCTCAGCAGTCACGCTTCTTAAACTACATCCATTACTCTGACAGTCTAATAATGATGTGGAGGGGTTTACGTTGGAGTCGGTGCAAAGCCCAGCGTGTCTCACACAGACACGTCATCATAATGACTTGAAGGACACGGCTCATGTGGCGTATTCTGACGCCCTGGGAGTGAGATCAGGCTGCTCACATTTGAGGATCCAAGATTTTATTCTGCAGAGTCATCCAGATAACGCTGTAGATTTCCATCTCTGTGCTCATCTACTTTACTTAAACAGCCACGTAGTGCATTAATAAAGTCCATATGTTTCATTGTCCACATTTATATAAGTCTTTCTCTTCTATATTAGATTTGTGTCCTTCCTGTTGCCAGTGATTTTTTTCCCTCTCACACTCCGTTCTCAGTCAGACTCTGCACACTTCGACACAAACTCTCAGTCTGGCTGATACAGCTGCAGCACAGTATGAAAAGCAGTTTGGTGATGAAGGTAAGAAGTGATAACACTATACAGTATGAAGGTAGACACTGGGGGGGAGGGGACACATATGAAATGGAGGTTTTGGAAATTTGAAGCGTCAAACACTTCATTCTGGTGAATTTTTATGCGTCAATTTATTGTATAAATGTCTTGTCTTGTCTACGTCCCCCCTGAAATCTGCTCCTGTGCGACTGAGCCACCACCTTCCACACTGCATGTGACAAAGAAAGCAAAACAAGACTAAAATTATCATATCTCTTCACTTCCTGTTGTTTTCCTCTGCGAGAGATAAAACAGCGAGAGAGCTGATAGGCTGATAGGTGTCCTGTCTGGTGACGGTGTGCATGTCTCATATGCATGGTGGGCGGCTCGGTGGGTCGGCAGCTTTATCAGCATTCTGCTTTAGTGAGTTCATTTCTCAGAGGTTGAGAGAAGGTGTCTGCACAGTCAGTGTGAACAGATTTCCAAATTTAAAGACGCCCAACTGAACAAAGGTCTGCTTTTAGAGGAGACATCTCAGGGGAAACGGGTTAGCTTCTAACTAACAGATATCAGCATGACACTTACCCGGCTGATTGCATACAGTAAGACAATTATTATTTTTTACTGACATTTTAAGTTTAGATTTAATATGCAAATATCATTAAAAAAAAAAATCATTTTACTGACACATCAGAGGCACAAATTTTTATAGAGGGAATTTTTGATGTCTCTTTTTAACTTTCCATAAATCAAAAAAATACCATCAACAGCCAAAAAATAAATAAATAAATCCCCCAAAAAAGAAAAGAGAAATCAATTTACCCCTTGTTTTTAGCAATAAAATGTTCTATTAATCAGGTTATAAATGATATATGGACATCTCCCTCTGTAGAAACCCTCGGAATATCGACAGGAATAAAACTGGAACGTTTGCTGTATGTAAGTGCTGCTGCAGTGGAGATTTTTGGCTCAGAGTCTGAGAAAAACCCATTTTGAGGAAACAACCTTCAAAGATAATAATAAGGAGGAAATTATTGATAGAGAGGACTCCACTCATCCCTCCTCCTGCCTGTTCACACTAATGCAGTCTTGGAAAAGACACAGGAGTGTCAAAACAAGGGCGGCTAAATCAGAACAGTTGAACATGGAACTTTTGCTACTGGCACTTTATTCATATTAATTATTCTCCTCATTTATTATTGCTCTTATTCATTATTAATATATTGTGCTGAAGCACATTTAAAGATTGGTGGCATGTGTGAAACACTTAAACTTTTTTGTGGAGCATAAAAATGACAAAGAAATCTCTTTTATCACTCCATCAGAAAACATTATCAACAGCCATGAAACAAAAAACAAAAGAATCATATGTGGAATAAGACTGTGCAGTTTTAGCTGAAGATGAGATTTTTGGCTCAGAGTAAAATTCATTTCGAGAAAACAGCCTGTAAAATTCCTCTACAGGTGAATGAGTAAATTTTTATTCAAATAATAAATATAATCATGAAACTTCCACAGTGAAATATTTCTATTAAGACACTTATTTTTGTTTAAATATGCAAATGAGGCATTATCTAATTAAATACACAATTTTTATGAATTTCCAGAACAACGAAAATTGGATAAAGCCATGTTCAATGTTTAGAGACAAAGTCACAGGTGGTTACAGAGGGAATTTTGGATCTCTCGTTTTTATCACTTCATAAATCAGATAATACTGTCAACAGCCACAAAAACAAAACAATTTTTGCCATGTTTTAAGGATAAAACGTTCCATAAATCAGACGATGAATAATGTATGAACAGCCCCTTCGTCAAAACCTTCAGAATTTACAAAGGAATAAAGCTGGAGAGTCTGTTTATAAGTGCTGCTGAAGTTGAGATTTTTTGGCTCAGACTATGAGGAAAAACTCATTTTTTAGAAAACGGCCTTTGAAAATATGGTATTGTAAAATTTCATACATTTATAGAAAAAAAAAAGACATTATGAATATATTTAAAAAATATTTGAATAATAGATATCATCATGAAACTTCCCCAGTTGATTACTTACATTAAGACAATTTTTTTGTATTGCAAGTTTCGTGACATTTTATGTTTGAATATGCAAATGATGTATTATCTAATCAAATATGTGCGTTTTCTTTACCCCAGTTTGAAAGAACACGTTATGGAGGCAAAATAGCCCAAAATGTCACAACTGAGTAGTGAAAAATCCGTCACTCCTATAACTCCATTAAAGGGACACTCCACTGATGATGTCATCGGCGTTATCTCAGTTTGCGTTGGAAAAAACAGAGCATCTGCTTTACAAACTGGAGGTGTGAGTTTCAGAGACATTTACCAGGCAGGGTGGGTTTACTCAAATGGAAACATTCAAAGACTGTTTCACCAAAGTGCATTAACATGACTTCTGACAAACAGAACATGTCATAACAATCATGAACACGACTGAAAAGAGACGCATAATGATAAACTACGACTGAAGAGACAAAGAAAACCCTCCTGACAGCTGCAATCCATCACAGCAGCTTGTCACACAGATTAGCTATCAAGTCTTCTCTCTACTGCCCTCTTCTGTCTGACGGTCCGAGGAAAACCACAGGCTGCATCTACGAACCATTAATCCATGTGACAGGTTTAAAATGGGGTTTTGCTCAGTAACACAGCACAAAGATGTGTAAATCCTGCCCGCAGGCCGGCAGTGATCAGACTGAAGCTGAGTTGAGCTGCGAGCAGCCAGGACTTCTGTGGGTACTCTGGCCTGAGCAGAGGTTAAATGAGAGCACCCGTAGACTGAGCATGATTTATTCATATCAGTCCAACAGAAGGCCAAGTCTTTTTAAATGACAAGAGCATCATTCATGATATTTGTAGTGCCACCGTGTTGGCTGCTGAGTAAACTCCTGGCACCGACGCTGTCATCTTGTTTACAGGAGAGGCCAGGTATTTCCAAGAAAATCTCTGTAGCCTCTTGTCTTTTCAGGATTCTGGATCATTTAAGGTCAAAATTATTTCCCTGTTAAAGCTGATGTTGAAGCTCAGAGATCGATGTCTGATCAGTAATGTTTCCTCATGATAACATGGCTGCGTTTACAGAAAAGAAACCATGGTCTGATTTATAAAACAGTGCATAGGATCAATATAAAAAATGTACAAAAGGACTAAAAACAAAAATGGCGTGCCCCAAAACATATATGACAATCTCTACAATCAAGCTTCCACCTCACCATCTGCGTCGCCAATTTCCTGTCTCCAAAATGTTCGTAAGCATGGGTCAGTGTTTCTCCAATCAAGTCTGTTTTTATGGATCACAACTTTTCCGTGGGAAGTGGCGTTCGCCTTGTTCAGGCCTCCTTTTGTGTTACGCAATGTTTAGAAATCCTGTTTAAAGCCCAGACACACCAAACCGACATCAAACAGCTAGTGGCAATAAAGGTCAACTATTGCATCGCCTCACATCACCTGTGTTTCAGCCGAAAAGTTGCACTTTAACACAACGCAACGACTGACGCCGACGGCTAAACAGCAAGTACATCCTGTGTCTGCGTGAAAGGACATAACTCTCCATACCAGCAGGTGGCGGTAGTCTTTATTGGTAATTCAAAAAGGGAAACAGATAGACTGACCGAATGGATTCAAGACGGTAGTTAGTCAGCTAGCACATTAACAACACAACCTGACGTTAAAGAACAAATGATATCTACCTAGCGAACACTAACACAAACCATCAGGAACCTTTTCTGCTAAAGAGCTCAATGGTTTGAAAGAAATAATCTTCCCTGATGTAACAAGTTTGTTTTGCTCTCACGCCCTCTTGACTGTTTGCTTTCTTCATATCGTTACTCTTCTCATACGCTGAGCTAAAATAAACTGGCCAAAAACAGCCAACAAGGACCAACTAGTGCCATGCTGCAAAAACTAGGGCAACAGATGCTCACTGACGGCTGACTGTCGGGACACGAAACCAGTATGATTAGCACACCTTACGTGCGACTGATCAGCAAACAGATCTCTAAAGTTGTTAGCCTAGCCATGGATAAACGGTCAACCCCTAATGATGTCATCAAGGTAAATGTGTCAGTATGATGAACACAGTTCCACCTTTCTGAGGTGGTCTGTGTCCGACAAATGAAACAATGAGAGCATGGATATGTCACATGACATCTCCAGAGGAAAACTATGTCGGTTTCTGTAAACCATGGATACGTTACATTTGTACGTTTAAAATGCAGCATCGCAAAAAGTGACTTAATATAGAAGCTGATTCTGTCACTGGGAGATGGAGGGGGTGGTGGATGGTGAGACATTTTGGCAAGATGGCTGCCAAGCTGCAGACAACTGTTCAAGACCAACTAACAGCAAATTGGTTTTTGGCGCAGCATTTTCACCAGTGTTTGAGACATCAAATTTGGGTGTTTCTACAGACACATTGCAGCATTTGAGACATGTGGATGTATGACTAAGTGGACAAACCACTCTCAGTGTGTGGTGTATTTATCTGCAGAGACTCTGCTCTCTGCCTTTGTTTTCTTCCTATCATCTGTGTTCGAGGCGTTTGTGGGCGTGCGTCCTCACAGTGCCCAGGTGAGGTCGCGGCTTTATATAAAAGGTAGAGACCAGGTGCCAGACTGTTAGCAACGGGCATCCAAGAGACACACCACTGTTAAATTCAAATATAGCGAGGGGAAATGGCAAGCAGTGGGGATCCAAATCCGAGACCATAGTTCTCTGCTGGAAACTGGTGGATTGCCTCCTCTGGGTTGGGAGAGAGTTACTGTCTCAAGTGAGAGAGTTCAAGTATCTCTGGGTCTTCTGGAGCGTGAAATGGATCACAGATTTGATGCGGCATCTGCAGTGATGCAGGCACTGTGCCAGACCATCATGGTGAAGAGGGAGCTGAGCCGGAAGGTGAAGCTTTCGATTTACTGGCCTATCTACGTCCCAACCCCCACCTATGGTCATGAGCTCTGGGTAGTGACTGAAAGAATGAGATCGCAGATACGAGCAGATGAAATGAGTTTCCTCTCTTGTCTGTCTGGGCTCAGCCTCAGAGATAGCGTGAGGAGTTCAGACATCCGGACGGAGCTCGGAGTAGAGCTGCTGCTCCTTCGTGTCGAAAGGGGTCAGTTGAGGTGGTTCGGGGATCTGATATGGATCCTCCCGCGGGGCAGACCCAGAACACACTGGAGGGATTACATATCTCATCTGGCCTGGGAACGCCCTGGGCATTGTTGGGGCACACGCCCATAAATGTTCCAAACACAAAATATGAAAAAAACAAAAAAAACAAAGAACATGTAGGTGAAGGCAGAGTCTCTGCAGATAAATACACCGCCACACACAAAGAGCGGGTGAAGTGATGTGCACTGAAAATCCTACCTAGTGTACCTTTAACATGTTGTTTTACACATCATGCAACATTCTGTTGCATGAAAATACGCAGTGAGGATCAGGTCCAGCAGAAAGCTTTGCCAGAGCTCTGAGCAGGAAGCAGCCACTTATGTTCCTCATACCAAGCAGGAGCCTTGTTATCAGCTTCCTTCTCCCATCTGTCATCATCACTTCATCACAGCAGGCGTCTCTCCTCCTCTCTCACAGTGTGCGGTGCATGAAAGCAGAGGGACAGGTTTGAGTGTCCAGAAGTTTCCATGTGTGTCTCAATGATGACAGCAGAGTTATCATAAGAACTTTATTTAGTAACATATTGTACAGCAGATATTTACACAACAGCTTCCATTTCATTACACGTTCTGATAAATACATAACCTCTGCCTCACCACCAGGCTACAATATACACTTCTTTACTGGCCACCGTAGAAATGTGCCAATGTAAAACGGCGAAAGACAGATTTGGTTGTAAAGATAAAATGATTAAAAAGATGTAAAACCATGATGCGGGGAGTGATGGGCTCCTCTCAGCCTCTACACTGTGACTGACAGCTTTTTATTGTCGCCACATCATTAAGCAAACACTTCACCCAAAGCTCTGCTCTCAGTGGTGCCGCATGAATCTGTCTGCAATCTGTGAGCTCAGCTGCTGACACTGGTGCTGTGTGGATAGACCAGGGAGCAAGGAGAGAGCAGAAACTTATACGTGATACATTTTGGATATTTTGGTGAAACTGAGGGCTTATGTTTGGCTGGATAGCGAGCCTAGAGAGCACCGAGTCTTTTCCTCTCTTGTAGATATGGACTGTTCCTCTGACATCTGTAACTAAGAGAGTTTCTTTCATCAGTGTCTCTGAAAGGCTGGAAAATGTGGGCGGTGTTTTGAGTCTACAGACCAGAGGTGGGAACAGGTCACTGTTTTGCATGTCACGAGTTAGTCTCAATCATTTGCACTCAAGTCCTGAACATGTTTCGAGTCCTTAGCCCTCTTTTACATATGTAATGTTTATAATACAATATTAAATTTACAGAAATCATGATTGTTTTTAAAATTTCCCTCATCTACTAAAACAAATTTGCTAAAAACTCCCTTTGCTGTTAAGCTAGCATTAATTTAACATGAGCTCACTGACTATTTTCTCACTGGCCTTGACTCACTGTTCCCTGTGCAACCTCAAATGTCGAACGGAGTTGTTGCATCTTCATCCTCCAAGATTTGCAGTCTGAAATTCAACAAATTGCAATCTTTTTACACGTGAATTAAATTATCTTTGGTAACATTTTTTCCAACTAGCACTGTAACATTTGGCTCTCTCCTGCAACTTAGCAGCGTGCTGTCTGATTGGCTCACACGAAGTGGGTCTGGGGAATTAAGTGTCGACTTACAGGGAGTGAATAGTGTCAATGTTTTTGATAAGGAAATTAACTGATTTGTGGCGCATTCTTCAGGTATCAAGTATTTTCAAATCAAATCAGTTGAGAGAAATGAGTCATTGGTGTTAAAGTCCGAGTCAAGTTGCAAGTCTTTTTTTTGATTTTTTCGAGTCTAAAGTCTTCAAACATGTGACCTGAGTCCAAGTCCTTTGATTCAAGTCCATACTTCTGCAATAGAGGTGTCACCTGGACTGACATGTACCACTGTACAGTGAAAGAAAAAACTAAAACACCCATGGGAAGCATTCAGCACACTGTAACGGCCTCATGGGAGCGGAAGCCCAGCTGATTTCAGTTATGGATGATTTGGTGACACCTGAAGGTACTGATGGTATCGGTGGGTGTATTTTAGTCCCTCTGAATGTGTACGGAAATTTTAAAAAACAGATATTTTCCCTCTTCATTTTAAAAGTTCTGTCCACATGACCTTTATTTTACAAGATATCTCTGTCCAAACTAGAATGCAAAAACAACTCCAAATGGTCGCCAGTGTGTACGGCAGTCTCCCCTTGTTGCAAAGGTAGCTAAGTGTACAGGCTAACGTTACCTTTTCCAAAACACCTACTGGAAATCTCATCATTGCTGATTCGCCTCTGATATATGGACGAAGGAGCTCAAATTAAACACAGAGTGATGCAAAAGTTTCCTTCCACTCCTCATCGACAGCAATCCCACTTTATAAATTGTCCCAACATCTTCTGATTCGACCGGGCCTCGTGATCCAAAACCATTGTTTATAGTAAGACTTAAACTCTGATTACTGTGTATCTGTGTGCACGTGTAAAAGGGAGTGTTTGGAAGGCGATGACATCATCTCAATTTGTACATTGCCCATTGTTGCTTTGAGTAATGAGCATGAGCCAGATAAAAAACCAACAACAGACTACCGGTTTGCTAACGTTTTCTTATCACCACTTGGTCTAATGAGTACTTCACACATAACCTTAGTACTGCAGCGCCACTTCACAGACGAACGGAGGCGTCTGCCACGCCCAGTGTTATTTGGTCCACCTCAGCGTCTGTGGTTTAACGTCTGCCTAAAAAAATAGTTTGGATCAGATCCGGTCGAATCAGCAGATTGTGAGACACTTTCGAGAGTGGGACTGTTGGTAAGGTGTGACAGGTAAACATATATACTCGTCCTTGTATGAATCAGGGATAATGAGATCTTTGCGCTGCAGTTGACAGCTAACTTTAACAAGTGTTTGGAGTTGTTTTGCATTTAGTGTTGATTAGAGCTGCACAGTAGGCAAAAAAAAATCATATTGCGAATATTTTGACAAATATCGCGACTGCAATATGAGTTGCAATTTTTATGGGAAAGGTAATTTTTGCATTTTAGTTCCACTTAAAAAAATATCTAAAAATGATGATGATGTGATTTTTGCTGGGGTCTCTATCTAACGGGCATGTCCCCTTCACACCTGGAAAATAATTTTTAGGCCAGGGCATCTCTGCAGCACCACAGGATATTGCCCTTAAATAGCTGTGTAGGTGTGGACGGGGCCTCAGTATCCATCAAACTGAATTAATGATCCACTGTTGTCTTCTACATTATGTCAAATGTGCACACGCACCAGCTTCTGTCTTTGGCATCACATCCAGTACTGATGACTTTCTGTTCTCCTGAGATACAGATGCAAGTGGGACAGAGTTGAGCAGGAAACACACTGTGGTGTCTGAAGCCGCAGTGGAGCCTCATTTAAAAAAAATAAAGTGGTCTTTTATCTCTGAGAACCTGCCAAAGCATCAGGTTTTAATGACAGCAGCTGGGAACCACTGGTCTGTTGCATAATGTTGCGCCGATCACAGATGTTCGTTTGTTGCTTACAGACCGCTCTGGTAACAATGGGAGCTGTGGCTGGGATGCAGATTCATATGGCACAGTTAAAGACAGGAACACTGTGTTCAGTGTCATCTACAACCTGCTGTTTGTTTCCAGCAAACAGCTGTTTCCCAGCAGCATCAGCTTCATTTAAAAAGACTCAATACTTACAATGTCCCCGTCCATAAAGTTGCAGATTGGAACAGTTAAATGAGGGGAGGCTGAAATAGACAGAAAGAATAAACAATGGCCTGCAGCAGCTGGAGTCAGACACAAACACTCCGCCACATCTTGAACTGAATTCCAGTCATACCAAACGGGCTAAATATGAATATGTGACCAACGTTTAAACCTCTGAGCAGAAGTTAAGTTTGATCTGTGACTCAGCTTCATGTCTGCTGTGGCATTACAGATATTCAGGTCTTATTTGTACTTAAGTAGTGAGGGGACGTAACCACTGTGCACAGCTGGAGGCTTGGCCCTTACAGCACACCTCCTCCCCCCTCCTACGTTGCCCTGATGTCAGCGTTCGGCGGCCCCCTGCTCTGAACACTGGCAGTCTGTCGGTGTGTATTCCCCTCGGCTCGCCCTCCGTACAGAGCTGCGATTCTGCGCCTCACCGACGCAGCACAACAGCTACCTTCTTTTCCTCATGCTGGTCTCCAAGCGGCCAAGCTCCTCGTAAGACTGGTAGAAGACTTCCAGCTCGCGGCAGCCCCAGCCCCTCCAGACACACAGGCACCACTCCATGTTTTCCTTACGAAAGCCACATACAACTGTGTCCTTTGCCACTACTGCTGCCTCCTCCAGGATCCTGAGAGGAACAGAGAGAAGAGAAGTGAGATCGATCTGTGAGGGTTAGAGAGGGATGCTATGCAGGGAGGGAGCTAAAGTTAGTGGCACATCTCCGTGCACTCTAATTAGCTCTTCCTAGAAGCTAGTGAGCTGTTCTAGGAAGTGGTTCCCTGGAAAGCCACCGAGGACACTGAATGCTCTGTTAGCACACAGAAGTTAGTATTTATCTAAGTGCTGGTAAAGAAATAAATTCCTGAACTTCTCTGCTCTGAAATGTCTCATCCAAAGCTCCTGGAAAGAAAAATACAAAATCAAAGCAAAAGACAAAGCCATCAATTTTTAAAGGTCCAGGGTGTCGGATTTAGGAGGATATACTGGTGGAGAAGGAATATAATACAATAAGTATGTTGTTTTAGTGTATAGACCCTTTTACTGTTAGTAAACAGTATGATGTTTTTTGGTGGGCGGGGCTTAGCTGGAGGCAAAACAGTTCTCCACAGACATTAGTTAACGCTAGCTAGCAAGTTCTGTTGGCTTGTTTTAGACAATGGAGGAAGATGATGTGAGTGGTGCGTTCAGAAACACTCATTCTGAGTGTGGGAGCGCACTCTGACACAAACTGGAGCGTTGATAAATTGGGAGCGCTGTCTGAATGTAGCGTTGGGTTATCCAGAGCAGCGCACTCTCAGAGTGGCAGAGCGCACTCTGGACACTCTGTCTGTGGAGACGGAGCAGCAGAGCGCCGAGCGGAGTGAATGTGTGATTAACTTAACCGTTGGTTCATTCATGTAGAAATATAACGCTCCGTTTCTTCCACCAACAGGGCTCTCATTTTAGTGTAGAGCGTCAGACTGAATTTACCAACGCACCATGTCAGGTCACTCACTCTCCGGGACCGCCAGTGTTACTTGAATAAGTAAACACTGACCAACGGGACCAGACTGGCCGACCCGTATGCTCTCACTCAGTGGATGGATGATGTCACAGGAAGCCAATCTTACAAAGGAGGACCACACTTGTTTGTTTTGCTATGGAAGCTAACGTTAGCTAATGTGCTAAAAAGTTAGCGTTCCAGAGAAATCCAATATTCCTCTTAATCCCTCCCCAGTTTCTGATGAGGTGGACATGATAACCCTTAATACACATAACCTTATTCATCCCTACAACAGGAAATACTTTTTCCCTAACCTGATATGAAGTGTGCGCTGCACATGTGAGCATTTTTGATGATGGCCTCCGTCCAGTCCTTTGGTCTTATCACATTTAACCATAGTTGTCTTTGTTTTTGTTGACGGGCAGTGGCGGCTGGTTTTGAGCCATGACTCCTTCTATTCTGGCTCCCAATAACACAACAAGACAAACACATTTTAACACTCCTATGTGGCCTACAGCCCTGTGGGGGAGAGGCAGGTTTTGCAGCTAATAAAGTGACATCATTGTAACGTCGGCCCTAAAGGGTCCATATGATTGTGGCACTTAAAAAAGATGTTTATTCACGTAGGGAACTCAGCGCTCACCCTCAGGGGGGTGCACAAAATGACACTGATGTTATGCATCTAACTTTAATTTTTATACATTGGGGAAGGGGTTATGTTAATGATGGCCAGGAGCGTCATCAGGCCATGATTTAAGGCCCGCCACACACAAATGTTGACAAACAGTTTAATAATCTAACCTAACAGTTCAGTACTACACAGTTCACAGTCTGTTCACATGTTTTCAACAAGTATTTTCGGACATGTATGATGTGTTTAAAAATAAATCACTAATTATACTTTTCCCTGAGTTTAAACTCTAATTTATGAAGGCTGTGACACAAAGCATTCTGGGAGGAAGAAGAGCTTCTGGGGACCGTGTGTCCTGAGCTCAACCACCCATGTATCATGCTGAACAACCCTGAATTATCTTCTTCCATTGTTGTTTCATCTTTGTGAGGTGTGTCATTATCCTCCACTGATGTTAGTTCACGTCCTTTGATATACAGCCTTGTGATGACGGCGCTCTGTGAAGTCACAGTCAGTAATAACTCAGCCTTTAATACGTTTGTAATGGAGATAAAACTGTCCAATCAAAGCAGCCATGTGATATACCTGCAGGCCTGGCGACTCCTCGCTTCACCTGAGCCGTGACCCCCCCTCCCCAGAGTGTCGTCTATGCTACAGGTGCACCGTGTAATAACTGCTTATTAAGGGCCCTGTTTTGGGTGGCCCTTTTATTGCCTGCTGCTAAAAGGCCAGGCCCCTTTTTGTGGACACTCACACAGGAGTCCTTTCTGCAAAGGAGCAGCTGCTGGCTTCTTTACAGAAATAATTACAGACTCAGCCGAGCACCATAAGTACATGATGAAGGATCTCGCTCGGCTTTATTGAGGCTGCATCAGTAAATTAATATATAGCTCTTTGGCCAGCGGTGAATGGTTTCAAGCACAGCTGCAAACGGGCTCCATGCAGGTGGAGGAAAACCCAGTTTAGACCTCAGTAAGTCCCTCTAATGTTAAAAAGACCAGTTAAAGTGGTTCAGTTTGAGACTGAACAGAAAATTCAAGTTGTAAAAAGATGAATAGATTTATTCTTAACGGATCTGAAATTAAAACACATTTAAATTGTTTAAAGTCAAGGTCGTGTGCAATACATCAGTCTGGTTGATCTGCACTGTAAACTGTGAAGAGCTGAGCAGGTTGATCTGAACCTGCATTTTACGGATGCTGAGTGGTCAGATATTCCCAAGGATACACACCTCCTCAATATGTGCCACACACAGCCTGATTCACTTCAAGGTGGTTAGTACACAGACTTCATCCATCTAAAGTCAGAATCTCAAAGATGTGCCCCTCGGTCGATGATGTTTGTGATAGATGTAAAAGTTCCCCTGCAACTCGAGCTCATACATTCTGGTCTTGCCCGGGTCTCTCAGTTCACTGGTTCTCCATTTTTTAAGCCCTTTTCAAAATACGTGGAAGAACAATTGATCCAAATCGTCTTACAGCAATTTTTGGTATTCAGTGTGAAGACAGTCATCGTTGTAAGATACAGTCATTTGTCACCCTTTTAGCCAGAAGACTTATGTTACTTAGTTGGAAGCAGGCGACCCGCCCTTTTAAACACTGGGTCAGAGATACATCATAGTTTTTGAAGCTAGAAAGGATAAGGTTTGATTTAGAAGGACCTAAGGACAGTTTTAACAGTGTATGGCAACCTTTCATTACATATCTGCTGGATCAGCTGTGAGGGTGTTGTACTGTTGGTTCTCAACATCTGCTGCAGAACTTTAAATCAAAGGAACGTGTGAAAACACATACACACTTTGTCTGTTACTGTTGTTATTTCATGCTGGATTTTATCTGTTTGCTCCCAAGGGTGAAAAAGGAGAAAAAACGGAGACTAATAAATAAAGTGGAAAAAAAGATGGATAACTGAGTAAATTGGCAGAGGTGATGATTTGTGGGCTGCCTTACCATACGTCTTAAATTGATGTGACTGTGCACTTTCTAGGATAGTGTTGCTTCTGCCCCTTGTATTTCATTTTATCTTATTTTCTGTCTTGTCTTTGCCTTGGTTATATAAACTTTTGATGCAGCTGAGTGAAGTGGAGCCTGCGGAGGAAGCACCGGTTAGCTCCGGTTTCACTACAGGCAGATTCACTTGCTACAAGGGCGAGGAAATAAAACCTGAACAGCCAATCAGAGTGATCTCTCTCACCGTCAAGCTCCGCCGTCAATTCAACATGCTCAATCGGCCGAAAAGCCACCAACGCCTAAGTGCCGATGGTGCGGGACACACCGCAAAAACTAGGCCGACAGACGCTCACTGACAGCCCGACTTTGGTCGACGGCCGACCGTCGGCTTGGTGTGTCAGGGCCTTAAGCTTAAACATGATCTTATTTCAATGTTTAAACTTCATCTGACAAACTCTATTGTGAGTGTGAAGATATTCTTACTCCTACATCAGGCCATCAAAGCCCTCTCTGGCTGAGCCGAACAGGTAAGCCGGTGGCTCTGGATTAAGAGGAGAGACACCACTTGGGCCCCGAGATACCACCAACAACAGCAGGATTCAAGGGAGTAAAAGCAGAGGGGGGCGCACCTGGGATGCCAGGTGCTGCCGATGAGCCCTCTGGAGGTATCACTAACTCACTATTGCAAGTATGTGAAACAACAATTGACCAGTTTAACTCAACCAAAATAAGGATGTAGGGGGAGGTAGAGTGTACGGCCCAGTCTGGTGGGGGAGAGTTCAGTCCCACAGATGTCTCTCCTTGGCTCTGCCTTCCCTATGCTCTTTCCTTATTTTCTATCCATCTTACAATAACCCTTTGACTCCCACTCGGAAACCCCCAAATGGCACCATTACTCCCACTCATAGTCTCAGTGTGTGAATCAAGGGATTGTAACATCTTGTCCTAAACTGAACTACTGCCCTTCCTCAGTATCTGTGTCTTGATGACCGGAATGTAATGGTCGTGGAAAACGCTGACGCAAAAACTTGGAAAAAATATTAAACTGAGGGAATGTCTGATTGTGCAACACTATGCAATTTTAAAGCCTGGACAACATCACTTAATCAAATGTTTGTTATTATTAACATTTAAATAGTTAGGTAGTTTTTGTCATGAGTTGTTTTAGTGTATAATCTGCAGATACTGGAGGCCTTTGGTCATCTCTGCTGCTGTTGTGGATCACATGTTGCTGCTGCTCTGGTGGCTGACGATCAGCTTCCAGCCCTGAAGGAAGTCCTCTGGTTCAGAGGGTGCAGCTAAATGTTTTTAGATTCTATTTTCAGTGCCGTTTTATTTCAGGGCAGGATTGGCTCATAGTAACCACTTTTTCTGGAGCGCTGCAGCCAGTTTGTGTTTAATTCATCTCTGTGACATTTCATCAAGGACCAAAGACACTTACTGCACTGAACATGGTGATACTGTATCTACCACACAGAGCTGGTGTGCTTTATTAAACTGCCATAGCACAGTTGTTTTTAATGGGTTCTTCCTGCTCCTCAAGGCTGCTTTAAAGTGAAATGATTCAAGTCGTAGAAATGAAGGCCGTAAATACTACCGTCTCTCATATTATGGTTCCACAAAATTTTCTTGCCATCTCGAAAATGTTAGTTTAAATTGGCCGAATAAAATGAGTATTTCAAAAACACTCATAAAGTCTCAAACTAGAATTACTGTCCTGCGGTCGTATGCCTCTGTGAACCAGTTTCTCTTGCAGTTTTCATCCACGTCAGTGAAAACATGGATGCTTCACACACAGAAGATCTATACAATCAGCACAGTGTCAAGATTAGTGTCACCAATTCAGTATCTGACCAAGTGTCTCCCCTTCTGCTCCTGAGATATGACGTTGTGTAACATAAAATGTCATCACTTTATCATTTTGTCCTGTTAGGCATTTGTGTGAAGTTCTCTCATAATTAGCATATGAATTCTTGAGTTATGGCCAAAAACATATTTTGTGAGGTCACTTTGACCTTTGACCTTAAACCACAAAATTCTAATCAGTTTATTATTCAGTCCAAGTGGATGTTTGTGTCAAATTCAATCAATCAAGAAATTCCCTCAAGTTGTTCTTGAGATATCACATTCATGAGAATAAGACAGCTGCAAGGTCACACTGACCTTGAACTTTGACCACCTTTGACCATTCATTGTTGAGTCCAAGTGAATGTTTGTGCCAAAGTGCCAATATTTCTTCAAGGTGTTACTGAGGTATTGTGTTTACAAGGATGGAATTGGATGGGGTCACATAAGACTTGACCACCAAAAACTAATCAGTTCATCAATGAGTCCAAGAGAACGTTCATGCCAAAATTGAAGAAATTCCCTCAAGTTCTTGAAAGATCGCATTCACGAGAAAAAGATAGATGCAAGGTCATGGGGACCTTGGACCTTTGACCACTAAAATACAATCAATTAATCCCAAAGTCAAAGTCAATCTTTGAGCCAAATTTAAAGAAATTCCCTCAAGGCAGTGTTGAGATATCGTGTTCACAATGAATTGAAATTACGGTCACACTGACCTTGACCTTTGGCCAATGACCACCAAAACTAATCAGTTTACCTTTGAGTCAAAGTGAACATTCGTGCCAAATTTGAAGAAATTCCCTCAAGCTGTTCTTGAAATACTGCGCTCACAAGACTAAGATGGATGAAAGGTCATGGTGACCTTGACCTTGGACCCTTGACTACCGAAATTAGTTCATCTTTGAGTCCAAGTCAATCTTTGTGCCAAATTTTAAGAAATTTTCCTCAAGATATTCTTAAGATATCCCATTCACAAGACTAAGACAGACAAGGTCACAGTTACCTTGACCTTTGACCTATGACCATCCAATGACCATGACCATGCCTATGACCATGACTATGACCATCCAAAATCATTTCATCATTGAGTCCAGGTGAACTTTTGTGCCAAATTTGAGGGGATTCCCTTAAGGTTGTTGAGATACCGCACTCACGAGAATGGGATGGATGGACAACCAGAAAACATCATGCCCCCGGCTGCGGCTGTCGCCGGTGCGGAGGAATAAAAAAAGAAGATAAACTGAGAGATAAATATTTGTCTCAATAAATAAATAGTTAATATTGTAATTGTTTTACTGATTCAAGAAAGCGCTGCAAAAATAAACCAGCAGCAAAACAAACCAACCAAAGTTTTACACATTTAAATCCCAGATCATGAACTCACCCCAAAGACGAACATCCAGGTGGACTGAGGACAGCGATGACACGCCCCCTCAGCTCATCGCCATGTGACTGCATTTCAATGACCATCACGTCACCTCCACGCCTGCAAACAACGACACATGTATATGTATATTTTTTCCAGTAGGTTGTCGTGTTTTTATACAGTCTACTGTAACTTGTATTCCAAGTTTTCATAATTCTGATCGTACAATGTAGTGGGTATGTTTAAAACTTTTTCATATTAAATATGTGCATGTGTTTGGGTTCACTCAGTGTGCAGTGTTTTGTACCTGGGGATCCACAGAGCTCCGCTCACTGGCAGCACAGTGAAGGCTCTCAGCTGAGGTGGCGTGGCCTTCACGCTCTCTGCAGTGTCTCGGTCAGACTCTGGGCTGGTGGATGCCTGCTGCTCCGTCTCCTCCCAGTCTGCAGGCGGAGGCACACTGCTGTGGCTGTCTAATGAGGCGCGGCCTGCGGTGCTGGAACAGTCTGACCCCAGCGGCTCCAGGGAGCAGTTGGATGATAATGAGCAGTAGTCTGTCAGTGAATCCTGGTGCTGGATGATCTGGGTGCCTGCCTCCTCGCTGTAGATCAATGTCACTTCTCCGTTAGTCCATCCCTGCTTCTCTTCCTGATCTGAGGTCTTGAGTTCAGGGGTTGTCACCATGGTAACCCCAGCAGGACGCTTCACAGTGAAGACATCCCGAAGAGGGTTGCTGTCTCCACAGCTGAAAACACGTCAAGATGTCAGAAAACAGGCACTTAAAATCAAATCAATTGTGCTTCAACAGCTTTTTTTCCTCCTGCTCACCTGTACGATGTCAGCTGTGACTATCAGACAGGTTCAGATTGCATCATATTACATCATCACTGTTGGTGTGAAACTCTGTGATTAGCATTAGCTAGCCAACCTGAAGTAACAAAGGTAAAAGACTGCTTAAAATATTCATGGATGAGGAAGGTCAGAGACTCTTCTGCTTTGCTCTGCAGCTAAAGTTCGGTTCATTCATACAGCTCAGTATCACAGACTCACAGACCCACATGAGAAATCTTTCCAAACTCTCCTGGTTGACATCACCAGACCAAATCGCAGAGCAAATAAAACACGAGCTCGCAGATTCGTCTGGTTCCCAGGTGACAGCTCTCCAGGAAGACAAAACTTCCTCAGCACACGGGGAAACTGGAAAAACCTCCAGAGAGCTGAAGGTGGAGAAGAAAATCTAACATTTTAGGATTTAATAAGTCCCCAAAACAGGTTTATAATATGCTAATATTTGTATTATAGGTTCAACATATATCAGACGAAGCTAAATTTTAGATTTTCTGGCTCAGTGAACTGGCAATGGAGCAGTGGGAGCGTGGGACATCCCTTCACACATAATCTACATTACTTTTCTCTACAGTCTGTGGTTTTAGAACATTATTCTCTCAGTGTGTCACATTATTCACCCAGAGGGATGCTGCCTTGTCTTCATTGTTACAGAGAGACTGAGCTGGAGTGTTCATCAGGAGGCAGTCTGACGGGGGAGGCCGTGCCCCTTGTTAGCGAAATGACAAAAACGTGTCCCCCCCTCGTTAACCTGCCATCCTTATCTATCCTCCGAGTAGACCCAATCACCGTCCTATCCGACCTATGAGCGATAAATTATTGAAAATACTTTTTGACAGAAGTGTCTATTTTAACCAGGGAGGTGTTTGTAGCATGGTTTAACAACCAGGAAACTCACAGTCCAAATGCATGTGTTTAATCATCTCACGTCAATCAAATCTCTGCATTTCAAAAGCATCCTGATGAGAGTGAGATACACACAGAGGAGAGACAACAGTTGGAGAGAGTCAGAGAAAACTAATTTCACATGGTGGACTCTAAAGAGAGGAAAGCAGACAGTGAAAAAAAGCTTTTAATCAAGACTGGACAGACTCTTATATATCGAATCATCCCAGTATGTCTCAGCATATGTTCAGAGACCGTGGCTGTTATTAAAAGTGGCAATGTGAAGCACCACTTCGAGAAAAACTTACCCACTTAAATCTTAATTGACGGCACAAAAAACAAAATATTTATGGCACTGAATCACTGAATCGTAACTCAAATGTCACCTACTGATGCTCACACATTAACCCAGTCCATTCTGATTTCTCACACCATTACTAATACTGATGTTTGACAGTGAAAAAAATCTGACAGTGACATATAGACAAACGTTCACCTTGGGGCATTTCCTTGGAAAGTCCGGTTCTTTTAAGGTTGTGTGATAGCTGATTCAGACCAAACTAAACTTTGGTCTGTCTGAAAACGCTGGTCTTGGTTCATGTGCACTAGAGTTCGGTTCACTTGAGGTGAGAATGCACTCTGACACAAATATAGGAACTGAAGCAAAAAAAAAAGCGCTAATCCATAACTTATGTAAGGGATAATGTATAGTGAGCCGGTGACAGTTGAAAAATAACTCCCGACATGGGAATGGAACCCCGACGCGCAACGGAGGGGTTACATTCCCATGTCGGGAGTTATTTTTCAACTGTCACCGGCTCACTATACATTTTCATGCTTAGAACATGGCTTACTACTAAAACATTCAGTGATGTGACACAAAATAATAAGAAAGCACGTTTCGTTGATTCAAAATTTGCAAAAAAAAATGTGTCTGTACTCTGTATCCATGGAAACAGCAGCCTAGTTACTGTTGCTAAGTCCGATAAACTTTCGGTTTCGGAGCTAGACTGGCATGGCGCTCCCACTGTCGCTAACTGCACTCCCTGGAGAAATACTCTCAAATTTCTACAATATGCATTTGAAGGATATATTCAGGATGTCAGACTGACACAGGGTGCTATAGCGTCCCTAGCAACGGAGCAGCAGAGCAGCGGTGATACCTCAAGAAATAAACACCACAGAATTTTGTTGATTGACCAGTCAGAATCAAGTATTTAAGAGTGCCATGTTCTAAACCTCACTAGTCGTCTGTGTAACACAAACAGCACATCATCTCTCTCTCATCAGGGCCCGTCTTCTCCTTCAGTACTGTCTCACTCGTGTCATCTGAAGAATGAAAGGCTTGAGAACTCTCTGTCTTGTCAGCTGCTCATATTGATCGCATTCTTCCAAAATATGTGACTGATAGAAACACCAGAGCAAAGCTAGAAACCTAAGACCATATAAACTTGGTGGTTCCATTATTTCTGAGACCAGGAAATGTCAGCGAGTTTCACTTAGATATTCTGTCCGATAGACGAATGACAAATGAACGTTTGGTGCGCTTGATAAAGTGCATCGTGAACACTAACTGAACCAAATGAAAAATGCAACTTCACTCCCACATTGCACCGAGTCTGCCTAACTATAGCTTTGAAAGTGCCCTTGAGAACTCTGATACCATTCTCATGTGTGTGCTGCTAATATAAAGCTACAGCCAGCAGCTGGTTAGCTTAGCTTAGCACCAAGACTGGAACCAGGAGGAAACAGCTAGCTCAAACTGCCCTACGGCCCTGTGGAGTGTTTGATTAAGCAAGTTTACCAGTTAAACCATTTAAACCAGGCTTATTTCATTAAGTCAGGCTTATTTTCAGGCTTAGCTTCACCTCAGGCTGAGCCAGTGTGAGTTTCTCCTCAAGGCTGTACTGTGAGCATGAGTCAAACTGCAGTTTAAATTGTAATTAAGACACCATTTCTAAATAGACTCAAAACATAACTTTGGAATTTCTGCACCAATCAGTTCACATATATTGTGTGCCAAAATCAGCCAGTAATAATATGCAGTATAATAATATCAGCCTCCCTGACACTGTTTACTTACTGATTCACCGTTCTCCAGGGAATGACACTTTTTCGGGTACTCAAAGAATTTATTTCTTTGGATCTTCAGAACAAAAGATGTCTGCCACATCTTTTCTGCGCCTGTCACAGACTGAAGTGTTTATAGAAACAATTGTTCTTCAGAACAGTCACAAATCCACTCACCAGTATTTGGCGCAGAGCTGGTAGGAGGCAGCGTGGTAGAGCAGCAGAGTGTTCATGTGGTCGTCCAGGGTCCAGACGGCCTCCTCTCCCCATAGGCTGAAGCTGGTTGCCATGGATACGATGGAGGATGGCGGGTTGTAGGGCTCCAGCCTTCGAACTGCCTGTAGACTCAGACAGTCGATGACCAGCACGCCTGGGCCGTTGGAGAACCATAACTGATGACCACCACAGACAGGGACGAGGAGAGGGACGAGGGTGACACAGTGAGGATCGTGAGGTCAGGTTATCTCAACGTCATGTTACCTTCTTTGTGACTTATCAAACACTTGTGACTGAGTATCTCCTCACCTGGGAGCCGCTATTGACCAGTGCCATGCTCTTGACTGGGTAGGGTCTCTGCCTGGGATCTGTGTCCTTCAGAGCAAACACCGTCTTGTTGAGAGTGTGTGAACACAGGTAGGTCTCTCCCTCCAGGGGAACGTCCTCCACCAGGCTGTACACCGCCACCAGGCCGTCAGACATCCCCGCAAACACTCTGGCCAGGCTCTTCACAGGTGATTCAGATTTAATTAATCATTTTACATTCTGAGACTCTTGCAATTAAAAATATTTGTGTGCCACTGTCTACATGTTGTTTCAGAAGCCTGTTCATTCCCGTGTCCTCTGTCTGTTTCCCACATCATTACACTATTTCCTGTACTGCTGTGACGCCTATTTCTCTATACTGCAGTGTAATGTGAATTAATAGAATTAATGCCTTGCAGTCATATGCCTCCACGAACCCGTCAAGTTGCAGCTACAGTTTTTCAGTATCTGAACAAATGTCTTCTGTTCCTGAAATATGATGCTGAGTAATGAAAGGAAAGTGTTTTTGCAGAATATTATGACATCACAGTGAAGGTGACCTTTGACCTCACTTCATTACTCATTTTTTTTATATCCTATTTGACATTTCTGTGAAATTTTGTCATAATGAGCATACAAATTCTTAAGGTATGGTCAAAAACATGTTTTGCGAGGTCACAGTGACCTTGACCTTTGACTGCTGACCACCAAATTCAAATCAGTTTATTCTTAAAGTCCAAGTGAACATTTGAGCTAAAATTTGAAGAAATTCCCTCAAGGTATTCTTGAGATATTGCGTTCATGAGATGTGACAGATGGAAGGTCACAGTAACCCTGATCTCTGACCACCAAAATCTTATTAGTTCATCCTCAACTCAAAGTAGATGTTTGTGGCAAATCTGGAAAAATTCCCTCAAGGTATTCTTGAGATATTGTTCATGAGAATGAGACTGATGAGGTCACAGTGATCTTGACCTTTGACCTATGACCACCACAATCTCATCAGTTTATCCTTGACTTAAAGTGCATGTTTGTGGCAAATCTGGAAAAATTCCCTCAAGGTATTCTTGAGATATTATTGACAAGAATGAGACAGATGAGGTCACAGTGATCTTGACCTTTGACCTATGACCACCAAAATGTAATCAGTTCATTTTTGAGTTCAAGTGGACATCTGTGCAAAATTGGAAGAAATTCCCTCAAGTTGTTCTTTAGATATTGCATTTATCAGAATGAGATGTACAAAAGGTCACAGTGACCTTGGCCTTTAATCATCAAATTCTTCTTCACACACAAAAACACGATCACAGTTCATCCTACTCAGTGATACCAGTCACTACAGGCTGATCCCGTCCCAGCACCACCCACCACCCTACGAACACCTGGATTTTCTACCAGCTCCACTTCAAAAGGTACTGAGGGTGCAGAGCCGTTATGTGTAGATGGGTGAACAGACAGCAGGTCAGAGGTCAGAGGGGAGCAGAAGTACACATCATAAAGGTATTGTTTGGTGCCTGACACTCACAGCAGTGAGATGTTTGAAGGTAATTGTGAGCTGCTGCCATTAGTGTGCTGTTATTACCTGCTGTACTAAAACTGTCGACCTCCCACCTGTTAATGTCTCTGTAATTTCACCTAAACGAACACTAATGGCATGTCGAGGGATTCGGCAAAAACTGGATGCATGTTCAAGTACTGCTCCACGTAAAGGCTTTTCACATGTGTGTACGTCACATTATCAGCTTTATCTGTAAGTGACAGCTTTTCTGCATCCAGACAAATACCCTTTTTTGACAGTTATGGGCTGGCTTGATTTAGTTTGGTTTGGGAAATCCAGGCCAGCGCAGCAGGGATTTGCACTTCCATTACAACAGGGCTACTTGCCTGAAGGTTTGTCTTTAACTGATGATGGCTTGTCTTGGTTGATGACTTTTTAAAAGCAGAGTGCCAATCCATGGCTAAAGTCCCCTGTGAAGAAGTAGACTGAGAAAGTCCATGTCTGGTGCAGCTTGGCATGGCACAGCGTGTCTAAACTGACTATGGAAATGCAAAGCGACGTGCCATGGCTTGACTCTGCGTGGCCAAGAAGTGTTTCTGGGTTTTATTTACTCAGATATGAACAGTACAGACAGAGCTACAGTGTTTTGTGGTGCTTGTCATGTGGAGAGTTAAAAGTAATGAAATAAAGGGAGCACAGTGTTTCTTTTCTTTCACTGATTTTAAATGTGATTTTCCTGTTTGAGCCTTAATTAATGACACTTGTGAGCATGGAAGGAATCCACTCAGTTTTATGATTTGTTTGAGAAAACTGCTGCAGCCTGTTTTTCTATTCTAACAATGCAGTAGATGTTTAGCTGGAACTCTTATTTGCACACGTGCTGTTTGTAAAGCCCTTTGCTGGATACTCGTTTATTAATCTGTGCAGCTGGAATGAAAGAAAAAATATAAGCAGTCTGATTATTGAGTTTACAAGGTGCCCAATGCTGGAGGGGAAAACATCTTCTTTTTTTTATTGTGCACACATTCCCTGATTTAATGAAAAGATTTAATTTCTTTCTTCATACGAAATAATAATTAAGTGATAAATGTATTACAGGTGGGTGTGCAAGATTATATCAGCATGCCGTCAGTTTCGGCAGATAAAGGCTTGAAAATGAAATATCGGCGCCGGCCCAAAATTAACATGTCTGCCGATGTGACAGGCTGATAAGATGTGACTTTAATTAGCCAAAACAGGTTCATTTGCCCTGGTTGTTGCTTCTGTCAGGATGATCTCAGGGAGAGTGTCATCGAAACCTGTTAAAGTGGGATGAATTTTACAGTTTTGAAGAAGACGATATACTTTATTAATCTCCGAGGGCAAATTAAATTTTTCCACTCTGATGTCAACACACAGGCCTGAAAAATAAACACATGCACAAACAGGACCTATACATGCATTTAATGGAGGGATGTCAGAGTGAGGGGGCTGCCTTGGACAGGCACCCTGAGCAGCTGGGGGTTTAGTGCCTTGCTTGCAGTGCCAAGGGCACCTCGGCAGTGCCCATGAGGCGAACTGGCGCCTCTCCAGCTACAAGTCCACACACCATACGTGGTTCAGACAGGGACTTAAACCCGGCGACCCTCCAGTATCCAACCCAGGTCCCTATGGACTGAGCTACTGCCGCCCCAAAATGTTACATATAAATAAACATGACGTGTTTTAACCTGAGTTTAAGTAGTTCCCTTATTTTACCAAGTGAACGTGCACATTTTGAAAAGCATTGCATTTTATGTCTGCGTCTGCCAGCGAGCCGTTATGACAAGAGTAAGAATAATAATATGTTAATTTTGGCGCAGCAGAGACTTGATGTTCTCTGCAACTAGGTGGAAAAAAATAAAACGTGCATGTATTGATGTCTGGATTCAGCCAAAATGAGTTGGAAAATATCGGAAAATCCAATATCGTGCATTTCTCTGTGTATTGAACTCTGTGCTGCTGTAGTCTAGACGGTATGTAAAATCAGTGATGTGCACAAATCACAGCAAAGCCCCACAGTAAGAAGCATCACTGCTGAAAGTAAGCAGCTCTAGCTCTGCACTGTCAGTCGACATATTATGGTGAAAATGAACAAACTGTATTAGAGAAATGGATTAAGTGAAGGATTTGCAATGTAGGGACAATGGATGGTTTCATCTGTGTTATGATTAGGTAACACAAGGGATCACAATGACCTTCACTTGTGGCCAACTTTGCGTGGGAGCTGCAGGCTATCCGCTGGCCTTGATAAGAAAAACCTTGACGATGTGTTCTATTCATTATATCATGTGTGCAAACTAGTTCTGTCCTGTAAAATACTTATTCAGATCTCATATGTGCTATACAAAACAGTTAAAGGACATATGAATGTGTTGATGCATACATGATGTACCAAAGTCTACTCTGATTTCAGATTTGTGTTGAAATAAATCATATACTCAAGTAGGGCTGCCCCCTGATATGACCGAACGTTAGTTGACCAGAAAGGTCATTAGTCGGCAAGATTTCATTGGTTGCTTTAGTCGCAGGCAAACAAAACAAATGTGAAAATCTATTAGGAGCTGCGCCTTGTCTAAATAAATCCAAACCTATATGACTGGACCATGTGGGAATTTAATTTGGAAGGACAGACACAGGAAGTGTCCACGCTCAGCAGTCAGACAGGAGTCAGGTTAATTTCCAGGGCTGGTACCTGCGGTTATTCCACAGGCTAGTTAATAACATGTCGGGCAGGAAATCCAAAGTGTGGGATCATTTTGAGAAGGTGAAGGACGAACCCAAGGTGATATGTAAACTCATCTTCATTGGTCGACTACAAACATGACGTATCATCTGAAACATGGAAGTAGCTACATGCCCATTAGCCCACAGCGTCATTAACAGGCGGCTCGCTCAGTGTGTGACGTGCACTTGGAGATAAAATATAGGCCTATATTAATGAAGGTTCATTAGTACGGTTTGTATTTCTCTGTAATGTAGCACAGTGTTAACAATGTTAAAAATCACACAATAATACAGACTAACTGATGGAGGCAGTGGTAGACCAGCAGCTCCTATGTTCAGCGAGGTAAAATTACTGTTTTTGTCAACAGAGTCTGGCTTCAAAGTGAGATTAGATAAGTTTCACTTTCCGATCAGCTCCCCATTAGAGAGGGCCAAGGTTTTGGGAAGTACTGAGACCTGGCTTATAATGCACACATTTTGTGAGTGCTTGTAAACAGATGTTTTGATATAGTTTTACTGTCGTTAAACGTGGACTCCATTTACTTCAATTCATCAAGAATTTTCTCTGTTTTTAGATTCTTCGTTTACCATGAAGGCATGCGAGACAAAAAAGTTTTCTTCACAAATGTGATGTAACACTGGGCGAGTAACTGATATACAGTACAAATGGTTATTTGGGAGGTGCAGGAACAAATGAGTGATTTATGTGCACAAGTGATAAAAAAAAACCCTGCTTCTCTCTGTGTGTGCGTGTACGTGTGCGTGTGCTGAGACGTGAGCTGACCTGTTCTCTCACTGGAACAGGAAACAGGCAGGTGATGACGGCTGGACATGAGAACTGTTTCTGGGGTTGACTGAGGGGACACATGTCCTTCAGACTGTAGATGAAAACTTCCTGCTCCTGTCACACAAACACACACCAGTATTACACACTAACCAACACATTTTGCACAAAACTCCGGACATACGACACGTCAGGGAGAGATCCTGTTTACCACATTATTAAGTTGTTGATTATTGAGGGAATTAGAAAAATCCAAACTCAAGTGTTTTCCGGAATATTTGAGTCCCAGCTGTGAGATAAAGAGTTGCCAAACAGCACATGTATGACCGGGTCATCTTAACCTCTGAACCCCAAACAGAACCAGCACTGTGCTATGTGAAGACATAACTCTCTGCATGCAGATGGTGAGTGTGATTTCAGGTGGCGTGTACCTCAGTAGCCATCCACAGAACGTTCCCCATCTTCATCTGACAGCTGATCCTGCTGCCTGCACACAGCATCCTCTTCACCTCCACTTGGCCCTTCTCCACGTTCACCACACTGTAGTTCCTACAAGACACACACAGCGATACACAGAGATGACCACACACACTCACACACTGTAGCTGCTTTGGATAAAACTAGAAGATGGTTCAATCACACAGCCTTGATCTTACTTTGGTAGTTTTGCCATCTAATTAACAATATTAAAAATGTATGAGTCAGTTTCAATGCTGAGATGTGGTGATGCATCAGCTCTCACGTGGCGGTGCACGTGACACAAGGCATCAGATAGGTGTAGGCATTTTCTCTGAGTTGGACATTAAAATAAAGTTGAATATTAGTCACACTGACCACAGCTGTGCGTCCACACAGTTCAACAGTACAAAGGACGACTGTTTGAAGAGGCCATTTTAGATGTGTTCACTTTGGCTTCACTTTAAGATAAGTGGTCAAGATAATTGGGTTAAATTAGGGATTTAAGTGGTTGTCGGAACATCTGTGTCACGTCTTCCCCTTGGATTTGGTTCACTCCTTGAAGGTTAACATTTGAAAAAAAGTAATCATTTATTCTGACGTTAGCTGGGGCAGTTTTTATTTTAGACAAAGTGTCATTATTAAACTGTGGGAAGCCTCGACAGTAAAAACTTTAGAAAGAGCATGATGGAGTTTTACTTTAAATGTCATCACTGTGAACATTTGACTCCCTTTTCTTCAGTGAAAGGTTACTTATTTTCTAGCTTTGTATTCATTTCAGGTGATCCATTCTATGTGTGTGTTTATATGATGGGAGAGAGGACAATATGTAACATGCAGTATAACATGAGAAAAAAGATCCTGGTAATGTGTAAAGCTCAGATTTTTAATGTCTGTCACTTCTTACTTTTATTTCATGAACTGCAAATTTCACCACAGGGGATCAATAAAGTCTCATCTGATCCAATATCATGTTATCAACAATTTAAAGTATGCTGTATTAAAATAGTGACTCTACAAAGGGCCATGCATTAATATTGAAAGTGTCAGAGAGAACAGAAAAGCACTTCACACACACTCGTGCCATGTCCACAGTGATGCAGACAGACACTGGCACATCGTCTTTTCTCTTATTTAAGTTAACTGACTGTCTGCAAACAGGTAAATGGAGCATGCGCGCCCTCATTTGGTAAGGAGCGTGCTGCACCAGCTTAGCGTGGGTGGAAGGTCAACACTCAAAGACTTTTATCTGCATGGGCTAGTGCGGACACTGTTTAAATAACTGGAGGTGATTGTCCGCTGCCTCCCACAGCCAGTTCCCAGGTCCTCAGGTCTGTTCAAGGCCGTGGGAGAGTCGGGGGAGGGGGGCAAACGAGGTCTTATCACAGTGACGGGGTTAACGGCAGGAAGAAGTCTACAGGAGTCAGCAGCAGTCATTAACACCACCTGTATGAAGGGATGAAAGCTGCTTTTATTGTGCAGAGATTAACCTGGAATCCTGCTGCCACAAAGACAATAGAGCTTTTACATCAGACACCTGGGACTCAGCGGTGTGTGTGATTACCGTGGTGTATAAGCATCTACCTGTGAGCTGTAAGATTTATACCGCATGTGTGTGTATATATATGCACTTATTAAACTAGTTTCGTGGAGACAAAATGAAAATCAGACACTTTTGTAGTTCCCTCGAGTCCTGAGTCGTGGTCTAAGAAGGTCTGAGAAAAAGTGAGGTCATCTTCCTCTGAGTTAATGAGCTGCAGTGAGACGCTGGGCCGAGGGTAAAGGCTCCGAGGGGATGAGCATACCTGCCAACCTCACAGTTTTTTATTGCCCTCTCTGGGTTTCCTCCTGGGGTCACAAGTCTCCCGTATTTCTCCTAATTTATAACAAATTTTCACTCATTTTTTTTTCTTTTTTCATTATCACGAGCTGTTTCTACAACTGTACAGTGTGTAAAAGCCCTGCAACTGTTAAAGTGTACTAATTAGCTCCTTTTATATCAGGGTGTCTAGAGGTGTCAAACACTTAAACTTAATGCTTTTTTTTTTAACCTTTTCAAGATTATTCTTCACCAAATTTAAGGCTGATTTTTCGGACAAATACTCTTTTTCTTATTTAAGCCTTGCAGGTCAGGATAATGGAAAATATGGTCCTGAGCAGAGGTAGGTTTTATGTAGAAATATGGAGAGTGAGTTGGGTTAATCTACATTTTGCCGACAGGTAAGTAAAAATACAGTTTTGGGTTCAGTGGTAGGTTTAAAGATTTTAAACATCAGAAATGTGGACTTTCATGCAGAAAAGCTTGACTCATTTTAACAAAAAGAAACTGAAAATGGATAAACTAAATGAGATTTTTGTGGCAATTAAGACCTCATATATTCAGATTGTCATTGTTTTGTTAATTTTTAATTTAAGACTATTTAATGACTTTTTAGACTTTAAGACATGTTAAGACTTTTTAAGGATCTGCAGACACTCTGTATACTGCCTCTCCAAGGCGGGTATTTTACACCATTATGCCACCCTGCTGTTCTGTATAGGAATTATGATTGGGGGAACAGAGTTGCCTCGCCTGTAAGCAGGCAGTGGAACTCAAAACAGTACACAATCAAGGTCTGTGTAAAAGGGTCCCCTGCAGGATGGGACCATGAATGGCATGGGTGTGACGCTCTGAGGACGTATTATTTGTGTGACCCACTGCCAGGAGGTTTAAAAAGCAGTTGTTAGCAGTTAGCAGCTAACTCCAAGAAAAGCTATACACAAATGACTGTAAGGTTCAAGTTTGTTTGCCCCGTAAGTGCGGTTCGTTTGGGCAGGTGTGAACACAGCAATCACACTCAGGTGCACACCATAGCAACCGGACCAAGACCTTCTTGAAGAGGTGGCCTCAGTCCAGTTACATACGAACTCTAGTGCGGTTGGTTTGTGTTGAGAAGGTTGAGAAAGCACCCCAGGAAAAGCAACTCAGGGCACCATATTTTAAATTTTCAGATGACACTGCCATTCTCAGTCTCCTGCAAAAGGATGAAAGTCAGGTGTGCTCCTACAAGCACCTCAGGATCCACCTGGACAGTAGCCTTAGCTGGAGGGTCCACATTGAAAGGCTGTTTTCTTAAGAAGACTTTGGGATCATGTTTTTTTTATCAGGCTGTTCTAGAGTGTTGTCAGGTTCGGTATGTCAGCATGGTTTGAAAATCTGACTGTGGAGTTAAAATCCAAACATACTCGTCTGGTTCAGACAGCCATGAAGGTCAAGGGGAGGAAGCAACACCAATCCCTCCAGACGCTGTACGATCAGTCTGTTCTCAGACAAGCACGGAGGATATTGTCTGAGTCTTTCCTCATTCTCCACATTGAGTACGAGCTTTTACCCTGGGGCAGACGATACAGGACGCCCAAATTTAAACTAAATCGTTTTAAAAATTCATTTGTGCCAATCTCAATTAAGATTTTAAATAATGCTGCTTGATATACTGCAATACTGTTATGTGTAGTGTGTGTTTTATGGTGCATGCTTTTCATTTCTTCTGGACTATAATTGTAAGGCAGCAATACTTGTGCAGCTCCTGAGTCCAAGACAAATTTCCCTGCGGGGACAATAAAGTATATCTAATCATAAGAAGAACAGCAGCTGAAAATGTAAGAAAACTGGTAAAACAATGAGGTCCAGGAGCTCCTTAACCTCTGAGCAGATGGAGAGATCAGCCACCATATAACAGGGACGGTAATTGATTATTATTGCCATGTTAATTCAATTGTTCCTATTTATTAAGCGCATATGGTTTATGTCACACTAGAGGTAGACACTAATGTATTACACGTCACGCCTGTTACACCTCTTTTACTTCCACAATGCTGGCATGCTGTCTAAAATGATACACCGGAGAGGCATGATGCCGCCGCCATCATTTGGTTCTGTGTAAAAATGAAAAGCCAACGTAAAGAAGGGACTTTGCAGCAGCTCTATGGCTTGATCTTTGAGTAAAAAGAGCTTGTTTTGCGTGTTATGCGTGTCTAAGTCCGACAGAGTGCTCTACTTGGGGTTTGAGGGTTACTTAAGGGGTTGAGTGGGGATCTTGCTTGCCCTTTTCAACCGTGGCGGTGTACCTAGCTGTGTTCCAGAAACCGTGAGCCGCCCTTTCTGCCTCACTTATGCAACCAGGACCCAGGAGTGTGTGGGCCAGGTAGGACAGCTGGCTCTGGGACTCTGGTGCGGGCCAAGCCTACAGTCTGGCCTCCCTGCCTCTAGAGTACCAGTGTCATCAAAGTCTCAACTAAATTAAATGTATTCAACATAAAAACACTGATGCAGTGCACTTTTTTGTTATTTTCACTCTTTAAGTCACCAGAATGCATTAAACAAAGTGTCTGAAACTCAAAGGATGCCCAGACCTCTGCTTAGGCTTCACAATCCTTTATATCTGAGTGAAGTCTCAAGGTTAGAAAGTATGGCCACAAGTCACTGTACTGCCTGGACTGAAGGACATTAACAGCAGTTTGAGGATGCAGTGCTGTAGGCTTTGACCATTGCCGTGCCCCGTACTAGATTTATTAAAACATTCACAAAGATATCAGCTCCTTATTGTGTTTCATATGATACATTATTGTTGTTAAAATGAAGAAAGACCGGCAGAAACCTTAGATAAGGAGACTGTGGATCTCACTCACAAGACCAAATCTTATTTTTAATAAACTTATCAGTTCATATCAGAGAGCTGATCCTCAGAATCTCGATCAATCAAGGCAGATTCTCTATTTCTGTCCATTTCAGTGACATCTCTGAGGAGAACCACAGCTCTAAAGTGCTCACTGCAAAATGTTACATATTTATATTAATGCTTAGTAATAGTTGATATGTAGTTTAAATGCATGCAGAGCACTCATTAACTGCTTTTTCACCAAATTAGCTCTGATTCTTGAACCACTTCCACTCAGGATTCTTGGAGTCCACACAGTTCAATATATTCAGCGTCATGCTTGTGTTTGGCCATGTCTCAAGCTAATTTGCTGTCTGTTAAATAGCTGTTCATTATTCACTCACTCTACAGAGGAAACAGCGCTTCAAAATAAAATCTCTTTGGTGGAAAATCAATGTAATGTGTGTTTTTTACAAAGTTGACATGTTCACAAGTCACTTGCGGTCCATTCAGAATGGACCCACGACCCACTTTTGGACCTCGACCCACCAGATGGGAGCCACTGATGTAGTGAACTCGCCCGTGTTTCCATTAGTGTTGAGCAGAGTTGTTGTAATCAAGGACGTGTCATCAACAGGGGCCATTGCATAATGTACAAAGGAAGTAAAAAGTGGTAGCAAGACGGTGTTGCTCTGATTACCTGCAAACTTTTGTTCTGTTATTACAGATATTTGTTTCTGCACAAAAACAAGCACGGCACAACTACTATTAATGACGAGAAGATGAAGACAATATAACGTGCAAGACCCCATCGCCTCTTTCCAACCTGTAGCATATGACATGCCCATTGACTTCCTCAGGGTTGGCACTGAAAGTCAAGGAAAGCCTGCTAGTTTTTGGTTCCAGCTGCAAACCAACTTTTCAGATTCTGAACCAATTTATTTTTTGGTCAAAATGCTCAGAACGGTTCAAAATTAGGTGTGTAAGACTAAAAAGTGTTGTTGTTTTTTTTTACATGCATGTTATTAGCCCACACACAGTGGAGTTTGCATGTTCTCCCCATGTCAGTGTGGGTTTCCTCCAGGTGCTCCAGCTTCCTCCCACAGTCCAAAGACATGCAGGTAAATTGGTGACTCTAAACTGTCCATAGGTGTGAATGTGAGTGTGAATGGTTGTCTGTCTCTATGTGTCAGCCCTGTGATAGTCTGGTGATCTGTCCAGGGTGAACCCTGCCTCTCGCCCAATGTCAGCTGGGATATGCTCCAGCCCCCCATGACCCCTAACAGGATAAGCGGTTATGAAAAATGAATGAATGAATGTTTACAGCAAACTGAAGAGTTGAAACAAACCTGTTATCTTTGTCTCCGCTCCAGAACACTGCGCTGTGTCCCTGCAGCTGGGACAGGAAGAGCTGCGAGTGGATGTCACAGGACAGCATATACCTGAGGCAGGGGAAGCTGGGCTCCTGCATCTGCCTCACACACTGAATGGCCAACGGCCTCTGTGCACACAGACACAAACACACACACAAACACAGACACATTAATCTGCTGTCTGATTATTTTTTTTTCCTGAGGCAAGAGCTGATATCATTTGACTCAGGCTAAATCCAAACTAATACAGGAAGCAGATTGTCTACTTTGCTGTTGGCTGTTTAGTTACAGAAAACATCCCACTACAGAGGAAGAACAGCAATGGCAAATCATTAGACTTTAATGCCTCGACCGATGACGAGGGGTAAGTGTTATTGAAAGTAACTCACAAGTATAAGGCAGCCAAAGCAGCAGAAAATAGATTAGGAGTTGCTGCATGGCAAATACGACGACACATCAGAGCAATACAGGGAGCACTATCCATCACCGGAGGAAGCCATAGCAAAGGGAAGAGGGTGACACCACCTCTACACCTCTCACCTTAAGCTGCCACGGTACGTCTAACTTATAGTTCCTTCTGCACAGCAGTCTTCAAGTTATCTGCTCATACTGTTCTGTGGAGGGCTGCGGACAGAAATGCTTCCTCCCTGCTGCTGCCAGTCACGTTGTCTTTTACCTGCCAGTGAGGAGCTAGTGTGGGACGGTGTGGGAAGGTTCACACTGTCCAGTGTAATCTCTATAAACAGATATCTGCATATGTGGGCATATGGAAATGAGACAAGACTTTGGTATGAGAAGCATTTGGGTTTCCATTTGTAGTCAACGTAGTATTGACCAATCAAGTTTGAGTGGGCTTTGTTTGCCTGCAGGTAAACAGTCCATATGGAGAGCAAAAGAGAAGGAACACATAGGCCAAATACAATCTCAGCGCCCATCTGCTATCTTCTGATGATGAGTTAGCTTTTTATTAGCTCTTTACTCATTTATCAGCATCCATATGCAGATATCTGTTCATAGAGATTAGCCAAAACATTGTTTGGACCTCTCTCAGGTTTTTAATTGAACTGTAAACACTGATTGGCGCTCAGAAGAGGAAGTGTCAGCCTGGATATCCGTGGGCTATACTCAAACCACTGAAATACTGGCTGTTGCCACCAGAGACTTAATAATTGTCAGAACGATAACCGATGTAATCCGAGATTGTGTCCCATGTGACAAGGAGCAGTTTAACCACTACCCTAACCACACTGTGAGTGGTGCAGTTAATCACTCTATTTCCTACAAAGCAGCACAGAGAGGGAAACTTGTGTGATTTTGATCAGCTCACCTTCTCGGGCTTGGTGTCCCAGCACTCCGTCAGCAGGCTGTGGAGGCAGTAGAACTGAACCTCCTCTGGGCTGCCCAGAGCCGGCCGGATGCCTTTGGAGAGCTTCTTCGCTATCTGAAGCTGGTGGTGTCCCAGCACCGGCCTCCGCCCAGACAGCAGCTCATACAGCACCATCCCATAGGAGAACATGTCCACCTTCAGGCAGCGATGACAAGAGACAAAACAAGGAACATCAAGGTCAGGTTTCACACTTACATCCGAGGAGGTTAGTAAGACAGTCAGTCAGCTTTGGACTGAAATGAGTGTGTGACTGAAGACAGGTTCTTTAATGCATATCACGAATGTAGAGGAAATAAGGGCTGCACAGTTTACTGGAATATTATCAAAATTGAACTTTGGCCAAGCGCAGTATCCAAATCCCATCAGCTTCACTGTGGTGCTACAGAGATGGCCCAGCCTACAGATAATATTCCAGACATAAGGGAACATGCTTGTTTGGTGCAGACCCCAGCATAAATCATATCATTGTTATTATTTTTACTGAACACTGACAACAACAAAAATTAACATTCCTACTAATACTGCGACTCATATTTCAATCGCAGTATCTGTGAAAAGGCTGGCTGGCTGGCTGGCTGGCTGACTGGGTGGG
Organism: Epinephelus moara; assembly: GCF_006386435.1. Classification (NCBI taxonomy): domain Eukaryota; kingdom Metazoa; phylum Chordata; class Actinopteri; order Perciformes; family Serranidae; genus Epinephelus; species Epinephelus moara. The sequence continues at coordinate 46,691,317 of NC_065506.1, read as the reverse complement.
TGGCTGGTTGGTTGGTTGGTTGGTTGGTTGGTTGGTTGGTTGGTTGGCTGGCTGGCTGGCTGGCTGGCTGGCTGGCTGGCTGGCTGGCTGGCTGGCTGGCTGGCTGGCTGGTTGGTTGGTTGGTAGGTTGGTAGGTTGGATGGCTGGTTGGTTGGTTGGTAGGTAGGTAGGTAGGTAGGTCGGATGGCTGGATGGCTGGCTGGATGGCTGGCTGGCTGGATGGCTGGCTGGTTGGTTGGTAGGTTGGTAGGCTGGTTGGTTGGTTGGTTGGTTGGCTGGCTGGCTGGCTGGCTGGCTGGCTGGCTGGCTGGCTGGCTGGCTGGCTGGCTGGCTGGCTGGCTGGCTGGCTGGCTGGCTGGCTGGCTGGCTGGCTGGCTGGCTGGCTGGCTGGCTGGCTGGCTGGCTGGCTGGCTGGCTGGCTGGCTGGCTGGCTGGCTGGCTGGCTGGCTGGCTGGCTGGCTGGCTGGCTGGCTGGCTGGCTGGCTGGCTGGCTGGCTGGCTGGCTGGCTGGCTGGCTGGCTGGCTGGCTGGCTGGCTGGCTGGCTGGCTGGCTGGCTGGCTGGCTGGCTGGCTGGCTGGCTGGCTGGTTGGTTGGTTGGTTGGTTGGTTGGTTGGTTGGTTGGTTGGTTGGCTGGCTGGCTGGCTGGCTGGCTGGCTGGCTGGTTGGTTGGTAGGCTGGCTGGATGGCTGGTTGGTTGGTTGGTTGGTAGGCTGGCTGGATGGCTGGTTGGCTGGTTGGTAGGTTGGTAGGTTGGTTGGTTTGGATGGATGGATGGATGGATGGATGGATGGATGGATGGTTGGTTGGTAGGCTGGCTGGATGGTTGGTTGGTTGGTTGGTTGGTTGGTTGGTTTGGATGGATGGATGGATGGATGGATGGATGGATACTTTATTGTCCACCTTGGTGGAAATTTGTCTTTGGCTTCTCTCAAAAATCAGAGGTACATACAAACTCATAACACCATACACCAATGAAAACGCACAGTTTAACCATATATATGATACAACAGTGCAAACAGGCAGGTAGGAACAATACGTTTTATAAATAGTAAAAGAAAGCACATCTAATAAAAATAGTAGTGTTTCCTAATATAGTCATTCTGTGTTCATTGCCTTTATGGCATAGAGAATAAAGGACCTCATATATGTTGCGACTGCTTCTGGGGACCCTAAATCAACGCCCATATGGGAACAGCTCAGACTGTAAGTGTAATGGATGTGAGGCATCAGCATTCATGAAGCATTTGGCCTACCTGCACGTAGCACTGTCAGATACATCAATTACATTGAGTTGTTTCTGTGACTTGCCAATCACCTTCCCTGCAATGTGACAATCTTGGAGAGCTTGTTTTTGCTCTTTGCACTCAGGTGGCTGTTCCATGCTGTAAATGATAAAATGCTTTCAACTATGCCTCTGTATGCTACTTCAAGTATGTGTTTATCCTGGTCTCCTTGAGGGGTTTTTGCCATAAACATATAATGAACTGCGACAGTTCCCCTAAACCTCTGGAGTTCACTCATCTGATACACTTAGGACTCCGAGTGCCTTGTTTTTTCTTTCATCTTGTTTGCAATTGATGCCAAAGAGCACATTTGTTCATCAAGTGTCACACAAAAAACCCCAATACTTAATGTTTATACAGTAAACATTTCTCCGTTATCTTATCCTTGAAACTGATATCTGAGGACCAAAATACTCGAGTGGATTCTTGTGTCTGGGTGGAAACAGATAGTGATTGGGGGACTCGGCCTCTGGTGCGACTTCCCAGAATAACTGCAGAAACAAACAGTTGTGCAAAGCCAAAAGCACTGAACTACTTCTGTGGTGACATCACTTGGTAGTGACTCCTTGAGGTCTGTGGCATGCTACGGCGTCACAGCGGCGATGGAAAACTCTGGCATATTCATATAAGGAGGTCATCCTGACTTAATCTGACAAACCTAGCACCTTCTCATTCTGCATTACCTACAGTTTTTATCCTCCGTGTTGGTGCTACATAAAAACACAGCTGCAGAGCCGGCTGCATATTTTGTATTAATTTTGGAAGTATTAACTTAAGTGGCGTGATAAATTATATTATTCAAGTCAGGTGAAAAATGAAAGGAGAGAGATGAATAGTGGAGTGGAAAACATTCACTGACTAATATAATTAAACACTGAATGGTTTGAGGAGAATGAAAGTGGCCTTCACAGAACTGTCTAAAGACAAAGCCAACAAATTAAATGCACCACTCAAGCCAGACAAACTCTTCATTAAAGCTGTTTCTCATTATTGTGACGCTCCACACAACAAAAACCTCTCCAGACAGAGAATGTTCTCCGGAAGACAAACGTCCAGTGCTCTGAAAAATGCACTCTCCCTGCAGTTTCAAAGATTCATGGCCTGCAATTAGGTTAGGTTAGGGGTGGGGCGAAAAATCGATACAGCATAGTATCGCGATATTTTGCGTGGCGATATTGTATCGATACATGGACGGCAAGTATCGATCTTACAACTTTTGCTGCTACCATTATAAAATCAGTTACTTTTTCGGTCCACCAGATGGTGCTGATGTTTTTTTGAGGTGAGGTCAGCAGAGGTCTCAGTCAGCGGCATTTGGCAGGAAGTTCATCAAAACAAAGATGGAGGCACTGGAGAAAGAAATCTGAAATGCGCCATCTGTGTTTAAATCACGTCTGGTTTTATTTGGGAGTTTTTACACAGAAGGAGGACTTGGATATGACACACATGATTTACAGCAGTGTCATATGAGAATGAAATACTCTGGGAATACTACGAACATGAGGGCTCACCTCACATTTAGCTGCTGACGGCCAAGCTAACGCTAAACCCGCTCTGCCGAAAACTCAACCAGCACTGGACACACTTAGCTTGACAAAACTACCATCCAACTGTCAGAGAGCGAAGAAATTAACACACTCCATCACCTACTTCATGTGCACAGATCTGCGTCCATACAGCTCTGGTGAAAACCAAGGCTTTTGTTACATGTTAGAAACATGGCCCTGTGAAGGGATTATGTATCTCGTCTGGCCTTGGAACGCCTGGGATCCCCCAGGAGGAGCTGGAAAGTGTTGCTGTGGAGAGCGATATCTGGGGTGCTTTGCTTGGTCTGCTGCGCCCGTGACCTGGCTTTGGATAAGCAATTGAAAATGGATGATTGGTAATAATTTGCAGTTGGAAAAAAGGGTAATTAATTGCAATACTCAGCATATCGCAATACTATTGTAACATGGATCCTCTGGGGAGTCTCACACCTTTCTCAGTTCCCTCATTTCTGGCATACCGGTAACACTGATGCACACACTCCAGCCTGGTAGGTGGCGGTAATGATGGCAGCTTGGACAAGAGCATGGCTGTGTGCAAATTGTGCAACAAAGAGCTTTCTTATCACCGCAGCACTTCAAGTCTACGGTATCACCTCAATGCAGAACGTTAGCTACGACAGTCCTGGTACAGGCAAACAGTGTAGCCAGCCCACAATAGACCAGATGACGGGGTTCAGGGCCAAAATAAGTAAGTCTGTCTCTGACAAATTAACAAACTCTCTGGCGAGATGGATTACAGTGGTCTGTAGACTACTTTTGGTGGTACAGGATAAGGGGCTGGAAAAGGTGCTACAAATAGCGTCGTCTGACCCAGCTTGATAAAAATGCAATTAATTGCGATTAATTAATTACAAAGCCTCTAATGTTTTTTTAATCACCTCTCATCACTAGCTACAATGCAATGTTCTGCTGGAAAACCTTAGGTACTGGCATTCACGTGGATGCCACCTGACACTCTCCACCCCCCCAAACATCGTTGCAGACTAAGTACATCCCCTCATGGCAACAGCACTCCCTGATGTCAGCAGTCCCCTCATAGAGCAAAACATCATGCCACATTAGAAAAACTGCTCAGGAATGTCCCGAGGAATGTGACAAACTGCTCAAGGTGTCTGTCTAGCCTTTAAATTCCCCAGATCGCAGTCTGATTGAGCATTCATGGGACGTGCTCTCAACACAACACAACTCAAATTTATTTAGAAAGCACATTTAAAAACAACTCACGCTGACCAAAGTGTTGCGGTAAAAACAAGAGGCAACATAACTGTCAGGTACACAGCTCATACATTTCGAGACACAACGCTCACAGGCACGCATCAGAGAAAGCCACATCAGGGGGACTCAGACGCAATGAATAAAATTTAATCGAGTCAATGGAGGGGGCAGATCTATTTGGGAGGGGGAGGCTGATCCACAGTTTGGGGGCAGACATGGCAAAGGTACGATGACCCCTAAGCTGAAGTCTGGAGTGTGGGACAGCCAGGAGCCCCAGGTCAGCTGACCTGAGGGACCTGGGGGCAGAATAAGGGGTTAGGAGGTCTGTGATGTAGGACGGGGCCAGACCATTAAGGGCTTTGTGAACAGACAGGAGAGCCTTAAAATCAATTCTGAACTTTACAGGCAGCCAGTGGGTACTTGTGAGGGGTCTGGCAGCGGGGCTCTGAAACAGTTGGAGGCGGGACACAGGGGATGGACTAATACCGGTTTACAGAGAGTTACAGTGGTCCAACCAGGAGGAGATAAGAGCCAGGGTGACTATCTCCAGGTTTTTGAAGGAGAGAAACGGCCTGGCTTTAAAAAAAAAAAAAAACCTGGCTCTACTACTGCAGTAATACATTTGTCAAAGTTAAAGGCAAAATCAAATATCACACCAAGATTTTTGACGTGGGGTTAAACATAGTTGGAAAGGCTGCCGAACTTCTCAGAAATCAGGAGTCAGGGGAGCCAAAGAGGACAAAAGTCATCTGCTGTCCAATCACTTGGATCAAATGGCCACTACACTCTCCATCCTGCTGCTCCACACTGTACCTCTGCATCATCCATTTTCCCTCCTCTCCATCACATATGAAAGTTTTTAAAGAGGTACTTGATCCGAACATTGGGACACATGCTAAATTAATAATGAAAATGGGGAGCACTTAAGTGCTAAAAATTCGTTTGATCCAATAACTGAAGTACCACGCGCAGCATGGGGGAGTCCTGCAGCAGAAATGGATCTGTTGATCCGAGGTCCTCTGATGGAGCAGGAGGTGTTAGAGAATGACAGAGCTTCCCCCAGCTCAGGATTTATTTTACTTGACACACCAGAGGATTTACAGTTAGCGGGCTGATTGTTTTGACGGGTTACTTCCTCTCTGCAGCGTGCTGCCTAACTGTCTGATTAGTACCATATGTTTGCTTTGAGCCTCAGATACATGCAGGTTTTACCGTGGCTGTAAAGTCACTAGATCTGCATCCACGCAAAAACTGTATAAAGCACCAAAACAATGCTTTTTTGATACCAGACTTTCTGCAAAAGCTTTGTTAGAGAAGCCAAAGGACCAAACACAGGCAGCCATATGTGAGCTTTTCTTTAAAAACACTCTGAAATCAGCAAAGTTTTGACTTTAAATCAAGATATTTCTAAGGAAGACAAATCTGAATGAAATGCAGCGTCAGCTCTCAGTACAGTTTTTGATTCTCAACAAGCACATTCCAGTCTGCACCATAAAAAATTTACACTGAGGTTCACCATTGAACTCAGTGTTTATAAGGGCTGGGACCAGGACTGCAATTAACTTATTGATTTATCTGTGGATTCTTTTTTTTTTGATTATCAGTCTATAAAAGAGGCAGAAAATTTACACTGTTACAACTGCCTGAGGAGACGTCTTCAAATGTCAACAGTCCAAATTCCACAGACATTCAGTTTACACTGATATAAACAGAGGAAAACATCGAGGCCCCACAGTTTAGAGGGAACCACAAATTATCTAACATCTTTAAAGGCACAGTTCACCCCCAAATCTACAATTCATATTTTTCTTCTTTCCTGTAGTGGTACATATCAGTCTAGATTGATAATCTATTGAGAATCTAGATTCGGTAGAAAGAAAATAGTTCCTACATAAAACTGCTCACAACAAGGTCTGTGGATTATCCTGAGTTATCGGGTCATGATTTCTAGGAAAGAGACTTGGCTGTTGAGTTTTTCAGATATATTTTTTGGCGCTTTGAGCACCACAAGCTGAGTGCCATCTAGTTCCATTATGTTGGAGAGAAGGCAGACATCTCTACAACCGATATCTCCAACATTTGGCAACTCACACCAAAACTATCTAGACCGATAAACAGCAGTACAGGTAAGGGGAGAAATATTTATTGATTCTGGGGTGAACTGTCCCTTTCATAACTTCTTAAACAATAAATAGATGAACAAAATTGTTGATTTTCTGTCAGTTGACTCAATCGATTAATCGGCCCATAGTTGCAGCAGTATATGTGACTGACTCAGACCATGGATACACCTTAATCTAAATGTGATTAAGTGTGATTAGTCAGTTATATTGCTGTGCGTACACACTGTAAGACAGATCATTGATTTAGCTCTGGGGCTATTTGACTGAGAACTGGAGTGTGTTTGTAAATGGGATTTGAGGCCAGTACGAGTTCTTTCTGCTGACTTTCATTCAGACCACAGCAGCGTGTTGGTCTGACACGGCTGGCCCCGGCTCCTCATCTCTCCGGGGAGGCTAGCTTTACTAGGGCTTACTGTTTTACTGGCCTCTGCCTCTGTGGAGAAAGCTTTCAAAGAGCAGGGAAAAATATCTGTAAGCCTCCACCTCTATTCATCAGCCCCTCTCCCACAGAATCTGCTGACTCCAGCCAATCAGATACCTTTCCTCCTCTCCTGGTCGTTACTTTCGCTGTTTGATGAGGTTTAACTATTCTAATGAGATGCAGGCGAGGCAGGAGAGAGGATAAATGACGGAGCGGGTGGGAAACAAATGAAGTGTAATAGAAAAATAAATGAAAAGCAGCTTCATGGCTGTTAACGTGTTTGCCAGCTGCTGGGATCTTGGCAAGAAATGGAGCATGTGTAAGTATTTGTTGGCTGATGATCTGGACAATATACAGTAACACTAATGGAAAGCTGTTACCATTTGTTTACAGGCTCTGATAACATCAACACTACTGAGCAACTAGATGACAAATCCAAAACACGGACTGTTGATCCTACTTAGGATGTAATGACTGAAGAGTGTGGACAACAAAATGTGTAAACACTGTGTTTAACAACAGATTTAGGTAAAAATAATAAATACATTAAATGTAATCTGCTCTGTCCAGACACGTTTGTGTCAGACATTTCCATCCAACACACCTCCTTCCTAAATGTTCAAATAGTGCTGGCAGCGTAGAGCCAAGCAGACGATGGCACCAGCCAAGAAAAAGACAATGACGATGTCTTTTTCTTGGCTAACTAAAAAATGACAAAATTTCTACTGAGCTGTTTATATGGATAAATAAAAAAAAGAACACTCCGATAATATTCCTGTTTACATGCAGCTGTCCGTACCCTAACATGTCATTCATCATGTCAAAATATAGAGTAATGGAGCGGCCGCTTGTGCTGTTTTGCTCCTTTGCATCAAAATAGTTTTTCTTCCAGAGTTTTCCACCAGTGACGAACTCGTTCGACCGTGCGAACACACCCTCCCTCTTTCATTTCTTCTTGGAGAAGTCGGCGCTGTGATAGTTTGGGGCGGCAGTAGCTCAGTCCATAGGGGCTTGGCTTGGGAACTGGAGGGTTGCCGGCTCACGTCCCCATCTGGACCTAGCTAGAAAGGTGCCAGTTACCCTCCGGGGCACAGAACCCTAAACTGTGCGGGGCGCCTGTCCATTGGCAGCCCCCTCACTCTGACATCTCTCCATTTAATGCATGTATAGGTCCTGTTGGTGCATGTGTGTGTATTTCAGGACTATATATGAAAACAGAGTAAAAACATTGAATTTCCCCTCAGGGATTAAAAAAGTACTTCTTCTTCCATTTGTGCATATCTAAAAAAACTGTCTTTCATAACGTTTACATGTAGGTGTGTTTTTCCTCACAACCAGAAATGTGGGCTTCTCTTTTGGGCATGCATCTCTACACCAAGGCAGCACGGTGGTGCAGTGGTTAGCGTTGTCACTTCACAGCAAAAGGGTTCCTGGTTCGAACCAGGGGTGGGGGGCTCGAACCCCAAGGTGGAGGAGCCCTTCTGTGTGGAGTGTGCATGTTCCCCCTGTGTCAGCGTGGGTTTCCTCCAGGTGCTCCAGCTTCCTCCCACAGTCCAAAGACATGCAGGTTAAGTGGTGACTCTAAATTGTCCGTAGGTGTGAATGTGAGTGTGAATGGTTTAGTTTAGTTTAGTTTATTTGTTTGTTCCTCACATGAAAGTGGACAACAGAATTTGAACATGCACTCTACATGCACATACAGTTGATTTTCAATAGCCAACAACAACAACACTTTGATAATAACAACAAAACAGTTAATCAAAACAAATATGAAGGAATAAATTAAATAAATAAATATCCCATACAAGTAAACTTTTACCAGCTCAAATCAATTGATTATTAACATCCAATTTAAATTTCAAGTGCATATTGACAATTTTTTTTGCATTTGTAAAAATTTTTTAAATTGATGAGTATCTGTACAACCTTTCAAATCCTGTAGTTGGGAATTCCATATTTTTACACCAACAACCGAAATACACATTTGTTTTAAAGTAGTCTGAGCAACTTGGTGCTTAAAATCTAATCTTCTTCTATGACTTTCATCTTCTGAAGTGAACACAAAGAGCTTTTGTAGGTTTTCTGGTAAAACTCTGTTTTTGGCTTCAAACATAATTAGTAATGTCTGGAGTTCTATTATCTCTGTAAGCTTCAATAACCCTGATTTAATAAATAACTATTGGTATGTTCTCTAAATTTAACTTTGTGGATAATTCTGATTGCTCTTTTCTGCAATATGAACAAAGGTTTTATATTACTCATATATGTACAGTGGGGCAAAAAAGTATTTAGTCAGCCACTGATTTTGCAAGTTCTCCTACTTAGAAAGATGAGAGAGGTCTGTAATTNNTGTATTACCCCACACTTCTGCACAATAACTCAGATAAGGCAGTATAAGTGAACAGTACAACATTCTCATTGTTTTTCAGTCTAAAACATCCTTAACTTTGTTCAAAATAAAAATATTCTTTGACAGTTTTTTTTTTAACATATGATACATGGGATTTCCATGTCATATTTTCATCCACTGTGATTCCCAAAAACTTGAACTCTGATACCTAATGGTTGTCTGTCTCTATCATCTCATATCAACTTCAACTTTATTTTGTCCCTAGAGGACAATTAGTTGCACAGCAAGTAAAAACATACATAAAAAAAGACACGAGAGAACATATAAGAATATAAAGACTCAACAATCAGGCGGAGGAGAACAACAACCACCAATATCAACACCATGATCGCTCATCACATGATCATAACAAGAGTAACAACCAGCCAAAAGAGTAGCATCAGTACTAAGTTTGACTCCTCCACTGCCCTGCATTCAAAATATCGCTTGAGGGACCTGAATGGAATCAATTAAAATCGTGGCAGACTTTATCGTATCGTTGTCTGTAAATCAATAAGTCGTAGTGTGATGAAACTTGTGACTGACACCCTGTATCCCTATTTCACTGCTATACACATCACCTTAAAAGGTTCAGTGTATAGGATTCAGGGGTAATAAGTATGTTTTCTTCAGTGTAAAATCACCTGCAAACAAGAATCACTGTGTTTTCGTTACCTTAGAATGAGCCCAGAACGGATAAACCAAACACTGGCTTGCATGGTTTTGCATTTTCACATCAGCTACCATCGTTAGAAGCCCCTCTGTAATGAGCAGCATTGGAAAAACACACATTTTTTTTTAACATAAAACTGTTTTTTTCAGTGTTTTTACTGGTTTATATCACTGGGTCCATTTGTTTTGGAGAGGAAGAGACCTCTGCGGAGAATTTGGCACCCGCTTAAAACCTCCTAAACGTCTGGATCAGAACTAAGGTGAGCATACGTAGGAGGTGCTGGGTGAGTAGCCTGTCTGCAACATGTCAAACTGTAGATTTGTAATGTGTTTTTACCGGTATAAATCACCCCGTCCATTTGTTTTGGAGAGGAAGAGACCTCTGTGGATAATTCAGCTCCAAGTAAAAGCCCCCTGATCAAAGAACACTGACCTGGGAGAAGTTGGAATCTACAGTCCTCACTGAAAGAAGCCACTAAATCTCCCTAAATCTCACACACTGTTCCTTTAATGTGGGTTAAGAGGACATGGTCAGTACCTTCTCGTCATACACGATGCCTGGTCGGATCTCAGGAGCCTGGTAACCCGGCGTGCCCTCGACCCCCAGCGCCCCCTCATGGAAGGTTTGTCGAGAAATGCCGTAGTCAGACAGTTTAATGTTGACTGGATCCCGCAACTGGAAGAAGACAGATGGATGAGTGAATGAGTCAGATGACAGAAACAACAAGCTTAATAATTCGATTCAAGTGTCTACTGACAGCACTTTGGATGCTTGTCTTGATAAAGTTCAGAGGACTGTGAGAACAGCAGGGACGACAAATGAAATAAGTTCAGGACTTTACTGTTTTACTGCTGATTTCATAAATACGTTGGAATATTGTCAATAAACCCAAATAAAAAATATGTCTTTCTCATAGTAATCCATAAACTGACCTCCAGAGACCACACCAAGATGTTGTCAGATTTGAGGTCACAGAAGATGATGCTCTTCCTGTGAAGGTACGCCAGTCCTGCTGCAATCTGATAGGCTACTTTGAAGGTTAGCATGTGACCGAGGGGAATGTACTTGGAGCCTGCAACGAGAAAACACAACCTCATGTTTTACTGACATAGAAACAGGCTTCAGGTGAGAGATGACAGGATCCAGATGTCTCTACATGCCTTTGCCTTTCTGCTTCTCCTCCAGCACAGTGTTGAGGCTGCCAAGCGGCGCTAACTGCAGGGCAAAGCAGAGCGGGTGGATGCTGATGCCCACCAGAGACACGATGCAGGGATGCTGCAGAGAGTGCAACATACTGGCCTCCTGGCGAAATTCAGAGAAGCTCCGACAGGCGTCTGCAGACTTTAGGTGTTTCACCATGGTGTCTGAGGAGAGAAAGAGCGGAACAAGAGGGAGCAGCAAAGGTTGGAAAAGTTATACTCTGAAATGTGAAACGCAGAGAATAGATTTGTGCCAGAACGAATGCTACAGGAGCTCATAGTGCCTCATTTTTATATTTGTATCATACTGAAAATTCCGACTGCAAGTCTACAAGCTTTACTCCATCTGTGTCCTCCATTTGCTGTCGATAAGCATGGTGGTCCATGTGTGTCTTTGCAATTATAAGGTGAGAAATATGTGACAAAATAATCTCGCCCAAAAGGTCCACTTGTTTGCATTTTTGAAACTTTTCACCACATCTCAAGGTCTTTACAGGATTCCATTCACATAAGAAGAGACACAAGGGTTACTGCATATAACATTCCTATTAACACTAAGGCCATATAGTGTCTGAGACAGTTCCATTAGCTGATGAAGACCGTGTGATGCACTTCAGGCTGTTCTCAATCACTGCTCGTAGTTACACCTACAAAATGAATGCATCTTAATTTGTATGTAACCCACAAAATCAGGAGCCAGCAGGCTGTGAGCAACTGACTAAGGGTGCTTTCACACCTGCCCTGTTTGGTTTGGATCAATCAAACTGAAGTCTGTTTGCCCCCTCAGTGTGGTTCGTTTGTGCAGGTGTGAACACAGCAATCACACTCAGGTGTGCACCAAAACAACCGGACCGAGACCTTCTTGAAGAGGTGGTCTCAGTCCGGTTACAAAGGAACTCTGGTGCGGTTGGTTTGTGGTGAGAAGGTGTTC
>NC_065506.1:46657000-46679494 GCF_006386435.1 Epinephelus moara | reverse complement strand
CATTAGAAAGTGTCCCATTTATCTTGCAAGTGTACTCTTCTTCAACGTTTGCTTTACTTCCTGGATTTTTCCCACATGGAAATTCTGACCAATCAAGAGCAGCTTTCTCACACAAGGCATTTGATCTGGTCCTCTTGTAAATGCTGCCGTGAGAACATGAATCAACTCTAGGCAATTATACAACTTTGGAACAACATGAGTCCCTGATTCAGACCAAAGCAGGTGAACTCTGCCTCTGTATGTGCTGCAGGCTCTAATCTGTCATATGACAGGAGCAAAGGAGGACTTCGGGTCACGTAATATAAAGAGTGACAAAATCCGCAGATTTGGTGGACAGGACTCTGACCTGAGGGGACCGGAGTTTGTGTATCATGTGAAACCAAAAGTCAAAGTTAAGTTATGTTTTGTAATATACTTAATGTGACGTTATGTTATGTACTCTGGCACTTTATATTAACTATGAAACACGATGACACCCAACCATGATTCTTTTCCTAAAGTTGGGTGTACACTGTACGATTATTATTATTTCTGACCCGATTTTTGAGCCGCACGACCCAGTTTAGAGTTGTGTTTGAGATATTGTATTTATGAGAATGAGATGGATACAAGGTCACAGTCACCTTGACCTTTAACCCTTGACCGTTGAACACCAAAATCTAATCAGTTCATCCTCAAATCCAAGTCAACCTTTGTGCCAAATTTGAAGACATTCCCTCAAGATGTTTTAAAGATCACGAGAATGAGAAAGACAACATCAAAAAAAAAAAAAAAACCCAAAACTGAGCAGTTTATTGTTGTGCCAAATTTGAAGAAAGTCCCTTGAAGCGTTCCTGAGATATCATGTTTAATAGGATGGGACACGTATTTACGGATGGACAGATGGACGCCCTGAAAACATAAAGCCTCTGGCCACAGCTATCGACAGAGCTGAGGCATAAAGACTTCTAACTGCCTCAGGGCTTTCAAAAGAGTCTTTATTGAAAATTGTCAATAGCCAGAATGGTCCGCAGGGGCTGATGGACTCTTTTATTGTCTATTTTACACGAACAGTGAGAGCACTCAGTTGTACGGACAAACAACATTTTTTAAATGAGCTCACATCATTCAATGTACGCCCAGCTTAACCCTGTAAAACCCACTGTTGCAAATTTACAACATCACTTTTAACAATTCTAAAAAAAGGCCTGCAAATGTTTTTTTTTTTTCTCAAGACCACATTTATATAGTTAATGGGTCCTATTGTTTGTCCTCACAATGCTATTGGATAGAAGAAGTGTTTATAGGTCTGGTCATCTGGCCATGAACTCACTCTACCTGCAAACTTCCCGTTGAGCTCATCTCCTTTTTTTGCATGACTGGATTTGTCAGGATTAAAATAAGTAAAATTCCTTAAATATTTTTTTTGTTTTTATTACAATGTCTAGAACATGTACATATTTAGTTATTTTGGAAAACATTCATCAAATTTGATTTATAGCTTGTTATGTCTATGTTGTAATTCTACAACGTTGGGTCAGTGTGGTAGTCAAAATAGCCTGTGCTCCTTACACATTACATAAGGTCACTGCACTTCTCACATGGTCACAAATTGAAAAAAAAAGTAGTAGAAATTTAAAGTATTAGATGATTCATTGTAACGAAGCTCTAAATGTGCTTTTCTGTTAAATTTTTACTTAGTTTAGCTTAGACCATAATTAAACACATGAATAAATTGTATGGGGTATTTGAAACTCCAGCATCTATAGCAGTATTTGAAACTCCCTGTATCTTTGTAGTTTTTTGTTTGTTTTTTAACTTCTAAATGATCCTGAGCTATTTTTCTCAGTGTTGCCCAAGCAGCAGTTTGTAGCATTAGGAGATAGAAAAACAGGTTCTGAATGTTCTGGATTTGTTGGGGGGATGCCTGTTGCATTGTTCAGGGACAGGTGCGAATGGTCTTGAATGTGAACCTGTAAGTGCTCTGGGGGGATGCATGTGTTCCTTTAGTGATTCAGTAACATCTAAAGAACTGCTTTGCCCATCGCTACACCAAAGTGTAACAACATCAGCTGGTTCAAACTAACTGATGAACAGAGGCTAATACAAAAGTGGTAAAGTGAGCTCAGCAGTGTGACATCATGTGGTATATAATATATATTTAAACAAGAGTTTAAACTGGAGAAGGATCTGTGGCATGAAAACAAAAAAGGCTGTTTGTAACTTTAGAGTAAATAACACCAGAAGTCCTGAAGTCAGTGAAGATGTGACGGGCTGGACAGAAACCAGAGGATCTGTAACCTCTGTGATGGTGATGACGATGATGATGATGGTGTGGGACATGAGTTTCATATTCAGTTTGAATGTCAGAATGAAGCTTAATGACTTCCAGAGAAAGGTATTAGCCAAAGTATTATTTGAACCGTCCATCTAAAGTCATCTGTTAACTGGGTGTTTTGTCTAAAGAACGTTCTTCCTCTGTTTGAGTAACATTGGTTGTACTTTGGCCACGCCGTGTGCCATCCTTCTGTTATTGTATGTAATGTGATATGGTCTTGAAAATGAAAATAAGAAACTGAATGTATTTGCCATCATCCAAAGGTTTTTATCACCTTAATTGGGATCAGTGGACCAACAGTATCTCTTTAGCCCATGAATTTAACGATCCAATGCCTGTTGCATTGTTCAGGGACAGGTGCGAATGGTCTTGAATGTGAACCTGTAAGTGCTCTGGGGGGATGCATGTGTTCCTTTTAGTATGATAAGCAGAGAGCATAATAGGCCAGCCAGACAGTATTGTTTGAATGTAGTAAACCACATTGAAAGTGACGGAGGAAAAAGTTTTGTAAATATATTTTTTTCCAATATTTTTATTTATAAATGCTTATTCATAAAACTATGATTGTTGTGTGATTATTACTCATGATATATACTGTTATGGGGCTAAGTAAGCAATCAACCCTGCAAATGAATACTTAAATGTTCTGTATATCTGTTCAGACAAAGTGAGTACAAACACAGAAGTTCTGCTCCCAACTATGCCCAACGTTGCAAATTTACAACATTTCCCTAAAAACTTACTAAAATGTAAAAAATTTGAAAACTCTTTGATTTCTACATCAGAGGCCTCCTAAAACAATATCTGAGAGGTCAAAAAAAAATTGCTAATTTTTTTCTATATCTGGGTCTTACAGGGTTAACCCTGACCTAACCGGTACGAGCACTAATTTGTAAAGATACAGCATTTCACTGCATAAAACAATGAAATGTTGTGTAAAGTGTGTGAATGTTAAAAATAATTTGGTCAGGCAGTGAGGGTGGAAAATTCACGGATTCGGAACGTTTATTATCAGCAGGCAGCGTACAAAACATTCAGCTGCTCACTTTTAGAAAGTGTTCCCTGGTTAAAATGACAAACTTCACCATCAGCTTTTATCATATCAGCTGTCACTGGGATAATGTTAACTCAGTGAGTAACTTGAAAACAGGCCAAAATTAAACTTCCAACAGAGTGATGCGTCGTCTCACAGGTGGATTGTGTCACTTTATTTTTAGGAGCCACTTTCTCAGTCTTTCCTTTGTGTCATATCAACAATCAGAGCCTGAAAACTTGATGAGGACATCCTGAGTAAATATTATCAGTACAGGCTGTATTAAAAATTGTAGTGGTTTTTTAATACTGGCTTTTGTGTGAATGCTTCCTCGTGAGCTTTATCAAGTCAGAAATCCTTGATTGCATTTAGCAGAGACACCAGATGTCCATTAGCAGCTTTTCAAAATATCAGCTTTAAAAGCCCCGTTAAACAATTTCATTAATAAGTAGAAGATTACGCCTCCGTACCTGTGTCACTGCTGATGGTCTGCTGTCGACACTTCTTAAAGTGAAAGCGCTTGATGGCCACTGGCTGCTCACGGTATCGAGCTCGGTAGATGATGGTCCCGCTGCCCCCCTGGCCGAGGATGTTATTCTCCTCCTCAGAGTACTCCAGCTGGGCCCTCTCCAAAAACAGCCTAACACACACAGGCAAGAAAAGACACAAAGCAATGATTAGTCAGGTTGGAAACAAACCTCCAGGTTTGCCAAACTCAATTAGAAGAGAAAACAAAGTGAACAGTAAAATAATTACCCTGAGGTGTCAGTGTGAGCGCCCATCTCACTTTATAGGCCTATTTTCTGCTTCAGCTCTGATAACTAACTGTACTTAGTCTGTAGTGTTTTGCAGTTTTCTTGTGCAGTGAGGGAATACTAGAAACATTCCAGGTGGGCTCACTTTCAGTTTGATCCCAGGTTAAAACTTTTATGTTCTCCACAGCCTTTGACTGAACCTCAAGTCCTGCACTTGACCTTGATCTGTGTTACTGTGTTTTCTATCCAGCGATCTATTTTCATTCGCTTATCTGGGGCCAAGTCGTGGGGACAGCAGGCCAAGCAAAGCACCCCAGATATCCCTCTCCCCAGCAACACTTTCCAGCTCCTTCTGGGGAACCCTAAGCCCGCAGGAGATATGTAATCTCTCCAGCGTGTTCTGGGTCTACCCCAGGGCCTCCTATCAGTCAGACACTTCCAGAGCACCTCTAACGGGAGGCACCCAGGAGGGGTGCCCCTCCCGACCCCTTTCTACACGAAGTAGCAGCAGCTCTACTCCGAGCTCCCTCCAGATGTTCAAGCTCCTTACCCTGTCTGTCAGGCTGAGCCAGACACCCCACAGATGAAATTAATTTCAGCTGCTTGTATCTGCAATCTTATTCTTTCGGTCACTACCCAGAGCTCATGACCATAGGTGAGGGTTGGGACGTAGATGGACCAGATGGATTGAAAGCTTCACCTTCTGGCTCAGCTTCCTCTTCGCGACGATGGGCCGTCGAAACAGCTGCATCAAGACTCCCTAAGGGACGCGGTCATAAGCCTTCTCCAAGTCCACCAAGCACATGTAGACTAGATGGGCAAACTCCCATGACCCTTCCAGCAGCCTGGCAAAGGTAAAGAGTTGGTCCACTGTTCCAAGACCAGGACAGAAGCTGTAGTGCTCCTCCTGAATCTGAGGTTCGACAATTGGAATCAACTTTCCCAGGGAGGCTGAGCAGTGTGATACCCCGATAATTGGAGCACACCCTCTGGTCCCTTTTTTCTGTGTTTTTATCTTTTATTTTCTTTAATAGAAGGTTTCTATTGTCTGATTGTCTTTTCGTGATCACACACATGCGCTTTCATAAAAATCCAGTTAGAACATCAAACAATATGCATAAATCTCCCTTCAAGAAAGACATCTGGGAAAACAATGACTATGCGAAATCCTCTGGTAAATGGTTGGACTAAAATGAATTAATAATGGCGACAAAACAACTGTATTGACAGTATTAACATCAGCATTAGTTTAAAACTAAGCTGGACAAACTCTCACACTCATTCTGTTGAGGACATTTGTCAACACATGCACCACAAAGACTCAGAATACCACAGCTCCTAACTTCAACCAGCATGTTGTCTTTTGGTCACATCTGAGAAACAAAACCTCTCTTCCACCATCTTCCCTGCAGGCTGACAATAGAGCTGCATCCCATAGACCAGACCAGCAAAACAGTGTACTGTGCAAAACATCAAGCCTGCACTTTCCTGGGCGAAGGAAAACCGAAAATTGTAAAGATGTCGATGCAATTTGACAGTGTTTGTCACTGAACCTGAGTGTTCCTGATACCTTAATAAAAGAGGGCTAGTAGCCGTCCTGTCCTGTCAGTGTTCCCCCATCTAATTGGATCAACGACCCCACACAGTGGCTGGATATTGCCCATCAGGAGATCGATATGTGTTTGATTGAATCACCAGGTATCGTAAGGCTAATCCCTAGTTCATTTTACAGGATTTTAGCCCTTATTTTCTGCACACCAACACTTTTTGGAGCCTGAGATCAGAGGCAAGTCGGCACTCAAGCGCTTTACACTGCATGCTCTCATCTACGCAACATTAATCGTCTTCGCCCGTCATTTACACCTCACAGCGCCCCTATCCTCAATCACTCTGGTTACATCCCGTATTGATTATTGCAATTCTGTCGTCTTTGGTCTCCCTCTCTTGTGTCTTCATAAACTCCAGTTGTTCCAGAATTCAGCCGCCCATGTCATTACCAGAATCCCCTCCATAGATCATATATCACTCCTTCTCCTGCAGCTTCACTGGCTTCCTGTTAAATATTGCATTGATTTCAAGATTCTGCTTCTCACCTTTACGGCCCTTAACCACCTCTGGAACTGTCTCCCCCATGACATTTGCAGTATTGACTCCCTTTCCACTTTCAAATCCAGTCTGAAAACACACCTTTTCAAGCTGGCATATTCGGTCTGATTTAATGGAGACACACATAATCAAGACATACACTAAAGATGACGTTATGATGATGATTCTATACCTAATTTTCATAATAATGATTTTTGTCTCTATTTTATTAACCTATTGTACATTACTGTATTGTTTGATTTTATGATCTATGGATACATTTCTGCTTTTTTTTAAAAAAGAACCTGAGTTCTGTAAGGTGTCCTTGAGTGCTTTGACAGGCGCCTTTTAATAAAATGCATTATCATTATTACATGTGAACTGTTCACCGATGCATCGCAGACACTCCCCAGATATCCAGCATGCTGAACATCTGGACCAGATGGGGACTTTGTTGGCGTGCTACAGCCAGTAAGAGCACAAGACACGGGTTAAGGACAGAAACCGTGCTACAGTGCTTTCCAAGGTGTGTGTGTGTGTGTGAGAGGGAGACAGACAGTGATAAAGAGAGAAGAAAGAGTAGGTGAAAGGTGGACTATTATATGCAATGCTTTTTTCAGTTATTAGCCTGATAACTTACTCTACTTTGTCCCTTTTGATTTTAATATTTTCTGGTAAGCACGTGCCAAACCTCGGGTTATAGATCACATCACCATCACATGACGTACTGATCAGGGATTCCTCCTGGTGAAAGATCTTGTAGTGTGTGATGCCATGTCGCCACATCAGCTTCAAGACCCCCACTTACAAGACAGCATGTTGAGTAGTGTGAACAATACAGCGATCTGATCACTTTATAAAGTTGTATAGTGTGAATTTAGCTCAAGTGTTGTTGGTAAATGACCAACCTGCTGATACCTAACCTATCTAGGCTGAGACATAGCTGGAGACAGTCTGATGCGGCTACACTGTGTGGCTGTTAAGTTCCTGCAGCAGTCTCCCACTCAACATGCTCTCTATCAGTTGTTACTGACAGTGAATATTCACGTTTCTTGCCTCAAAGTTCAGTGTGGAGGTCTCGGTTTTTAACCTAGATGTTCTCTTTCTTTCACGTTCCCGTTATGTGACAGCACCATTCTTTCCCCCAAAAGGGGGCGCGGCATTAGTGATTGGCTCTTGATGAAGCAATGCCATCTAGTCCATCCCATCATCCTACGCTCACTGTCCTTTGATGTGCTGCTTTGACCACACTGACAACATAAACCAATCAAGATGGTGACTTGAATGAGCTCCAGCCCTCCAGTCTGAATGGTGACAGTTTAACGTTAACTCAGGAAATGGTTTCCTGAAAGGCCAAACAACCGAGGGAACATTACAGCAGCACTCTGAGCTGACATTTGCTTCTAATTACTGAATCTTTTCAGTTGTCTGAATCATCCAATGATCCAGAGCAGGGAGCTCCCGAGCTCATCTTCAGCACCGTATTGAGATGATCTGTATCTTTGTCTCCATCAGCAGACGGAGTTTGCTCAGTTATCACAGAGATTAATGTGTTGCTGATTCAGTTGTCAACTCTATGAGTCTAATAAACAGATTATGAGTTACAACTATTTCATTCGACATTCAACAAGGTTTCTGTCAACAGTTTGACCATTGTTTTAAATCTGTGTTTTAAATCAGTGAGTAATGTCTTTTTAAAAGTGCTTCCAGGATGTTGCAATCGCAACAAATGACGTAAATTCAACCAATCCCTATGAATTCTGCACAACCTTGCAATTTTGTCCGACCACCGCAACGTTTACACAAATTTGACTAATTCTAATAGTTCCCTGCGAGTGTCACCAATCATAGCAGTCCCCGGTCACAAAGTCATCAAACTCACGTCCTTGTTTCTGGTTGTGAAGATGCAGAAATGTGCGACACAAATGTCTCACAACCAACAAAAATTACTGCTAAAGAGTGTACAAGGCGACTCCCTGATGTTCTGCACAAAAGCGAGGGTAAACTGTTTTGCTTTGTGTGCACTGTTGTGGTGGAACACAAATGACACTGATTGATAAACAGTTTCTACCGCAAAACAAAAACCAGAGGATGACTAAAACACGTGGACAACAGACAAGATAAATCACCATGACAGAGGCTGCTGCATTCAGATCAACTGCACATGCTGAAAGCATCAAGTTGAGTTAGATTAAATATGCAGGATAGTGGTAATATGAGTATGGTATAAATCACAAACTCAAAACAGTGCTGTTTTATTCCCACTAAAACAACTTTTTTTGTTTTCAATTTCCACTCACTCCCAACATGCACTGCATTCTTTTGGAGAAGTTGCAGTGAAATGAAGCATTTTCAGTCACAACAATCCAAATTAAAGCCCATGAAATCCCGACAGGACTGATTTAACTGCATGTAATCCTAGTAATACTATTTATGCACATTTCCATAGTAAACACGTGATTATTCAAACATCTCCCTCTGGTAGGGCTGCAGTGGTATGAGATTTTCACAGTACAATACCCGTCTCAGAAAATATTGCAGTTTCACGGTATCACAGTAATTAAGAAATTATTTTCTTATCAGTAAGATTGACCCTTAAAGGAATGAAAACAGACGTGTTATTGTTGATTGAACAAACGTTTCATTACTATAACTGAACCTTGAAACCATTTTGTTAATGGAAGTACATGTAAAAAGTCTACCCTAGAAAATAACTAAAATAAAGAAGAGATTAAACATCCAGTTGCATTTTTTCCCCAATATCACAGATAAGCAAATGCACACAGTATGATGACTTTCAAATTATATACCACAGTATACCCTGAAACCGGTATATTGCTGCAACCCTACCCTCTAGTCATGGTAGAAGCATGATAATACACTCTGAGGGGTCCCAATATTTAGAAATAAATAAACTGAAAGCAGAGCGATATGTTGAGGAGATCTTGTCCAACATTGTCTTGTATCATATCTAAGTTTCGGTGGTATCAAGGTATTACAGTATATCAGGGTACTTAGAAATCCTGAGGGTATAATTTAACAAAGATGCTTCACTTTCTATTAAACTGATATGGAGATGCTGTATTGTGGCGATGTAGTACACAGCACACGCCACAAGAGGTCAGTCTCTACAGGTGGCACAGACAGCTAAGCTCAGGAAGATGCTGACTGTGAGAGGTGGGGATAACGTTACAGAACTGGTACAAAGCTGGCCAGCAACGGCAAAGAGAGGCAGCGAGCAAAACAGCATATTGTCACATCTAACTTTGTGGATTCAGGGTTTATTTTGACCAAACCAGAGCTGGTGATTGTTGGAACATTAGAAAGACTAAGCAAGACGGTTTTGGTGAATTTTATTTGGTTTCTATTGAGTTTAAATGAAGTGTGTTTTACCATGAATTTAAAGGCATTTGAGTCTCAGTTTGATAAGACAGAAACTTAAATTTAGAAGTGTATGACTCTGTTTCCTGTTTAAGAAGGAGAGCAGGTGTCCAGATTTTTTTCCTTTTTGACATTTAAGCTCAGGGAGCTAACAAAACATACCTTTACATTATTACACGAATATCTTCATATACTGTATACCCTGGTGAAATGTCAGGAAGGTATAAAGGTATGCCAAACAGATACTGCCCAAGCCTAATCATATCTTAGTGTCACATGCTCACCCCCAGTTTTGAGCTAGATATAGGAGGTGGACAACCCAGACTGTCGGCTGTAACATTTTAATAAAAGGCCAATACTGGCCAAAGCCTTGCCCCACCCTAATGTGTGCACACTTAAGCCTGCATCCAGCTGTTACAGCTGATGATGTTAGCTGGTGGCATTCATGTTTATACCAACATCCATCCTCCATTCTTTAAGAGCTCGAGCACAATTGTACTAATATTTGGAGCGGCTGTTTAAATGTTGCAGCAAACATTTCCATGGGTCTGTGCTGTTTTATAGAGATATCCTTGCGCAACTCTCTGCCCACACAGACACACAGACACACACACACACACACACAGACACACACACACACACACACACACATAAACACAGTGTGTAGGACACAGAGACGTATATGAATATTTATTCTAATAGCTGACAGAGTGGCGGTTACCCTTGAGCCCTGATGATACATCAACACTCGCTGTCACTGGCGACAAATAGCCCTGATGATACATCAACACTCGCTGTCACTGGCGACAAATCAGCTGGAACTCATTATAGAGCCGAAGCCCTGGAGAGCAGCTGACTGTCACTGTGTGTGTGTGTGTGTGTGTGTGTGTGTGTGTGTGTGTGTGTGTGTGTGTGTGTGTGTAGTAATTACTTGGCATGTGCTGTGTGAATCACCCAGCTCCAGTGGAAGGACTGCCTCACTCTGAAGTCCAGTGAGTAGCTGTGAAAATCCTCCACAGACTGGAGACATGAGCGTCACATCTGCCATCAAAGGAAAATACTAAAACACATTTCCTCCTCTTTCTAAAATAAATCCCTGATGGTCTGAGCGAGTGCTGCAGGGAGTCTGTGGAAGATATATCTAATTCAAGACATATTCTATATGATAATCAGTTTTGGGGTCTTACTCAAAGCAGTTCCTCACACTACTTGTTACGTTATTGAGATGCACTGCCACGTACTTGCAAGTAAACAATAACATAATGTTAAACCTTACACAAAACAAGGATCAGGAGAATCAAGACGGCACTGCTGTAGGCTACGACTGCCTCAAATTGAAACTATATCGATCAACACGTTTAAAAGTCATCTGAACAACATTTAACAAAACAAAAAAAAACACTCCAGTTGCTCACTCACCAAACCACAGATTTATAGCTGACTAGTCCATCTTATTTCATATATTCATCACTAAAGCAGTGGTTATACCTCTTGATGTAAAGATCCTCAAATCATTGTTAAGATGAAAACACACCAGCACCGCGCACATCAAGTGCCGCCCCTTGCACACACTGGATGCATCTCGCTGCAGCTCGTCAATAGACAACCACACAAAGTTATTACAACCTTTACTGAAAGATTTGTACTTCCTCCTCCTGTGCATCAGCTTAAAATCATGTGTGGAGAGCCCCTCATTAAAGTTGATTTCCCACCTGAAGAGCCGATCTCCAGAGCTGTGACTCACCAGCCAATATCTTTTTGGCCATTGTCTTTATAATGACGGGACTGGGGGTCGTTTAGCTCAGGATATTTCTTAACCTCTACAACTCTCTCCTCATCCATTCTTCGTGACACACGAGACACAGCAACAGCTACAGAGTTCTCATTATGCATCAGTGGTGAGGAGAGGAGTCGAGCTGCCACAGGAGCAGAGAAAGAGCTCCTATGGAAGCTAGTATGTACGAGCAGAGAGCAAGAGGGGGGAAATGCATTCACGTCCAGGGATGGTGAGGCCGGAAGTAGGAGAGTGGCATAAAGTGTTGCGGGGCGTTCAGGAGCGCTGACGTGTGTCTAGCTGCTGCCAGTGTGGGATTGTACCCTGAAAATAATAGGGGCGTATTTTCTGACACGTGACATTCGCAGCAAGTGTGTTTTGGCCTTTAAACAAACCGCTCCTCCTCAGAGTCAGCACAGACTGCCAAGACTGAAGAGCCTCTTTACTGGTGCACTGGTGGATGGTGTCACTGACTTGATGAATTTTTTTCTATCTGTCCGGTATGCAGATAACTGAGAACTTATGTAACACACGTAATGGCGCAATTGTTTGATTAGTTAGGGCAATGTGATTACAGGATTTAGAACAGTAGCACTTTATATTAGGGCTGCAACTAACGATTATTTTCATTGTCGACTAATCTGTTGATTATTTCTTCGATCAGTCTGTCTCTCCCAAACCCCAAAATTACGTCATCTAATGTCTTGTTTCGTACTCACGCTAAAGGGTTTTAGTTCACTGTCATGGGAGAGTGTGTAAAGCTGCCAATATCTGAACGTAAGAAGCTGCAATAAGAGTATTTTGGGTACTTTTATAGTACTTTTCTATGAAAAATGACTCAAACCGATTAGTCGACTACTAAAATAGTCACTAGCCATGTTTCCATCAGCCTGTTTAGATGCGCATCTAGAAGTATCGCATCGGAAAATAATTATGATGGAAACACCAAAATTCAAATTAAAATCCCCTGATTCGCACAAACTAAAATACGCTCGCTTTAGCCGGGTTTTGGTTGATTCGAAAAAATGTTGATTCGCAAAACGGGGGATGGAAACAGTTATGTTCGAATTAAGTCTGACGCAGCGCACCTCTCTCCATGGTGATATCCACACTCCGGGTCGGGAAGGCGGTAATGCATTTACAAGCTGGTTGCCAACCGCCAGAAAACGTAGAAGAAGAAGAATGCGAGACTTGTTTTGTTTCCGGTTCTGCGGAAAACTCGCGCGAGTTCGTAGTTTTCACCAAAGTCCGTACATTTGATGGAAACACACAGGATTCGTATTTCTTTTAATGCACATTTCCCAATGATTCGAATCACTTTTAGTCGATTAGTCATCGATTAGTGGACTAATCGTTGCAGCCCTACTTCACATTAATGGGTTACTGACAAATATAATGTGATCATAGTAACTATTTGCACCCAACAGTGATAATAACAATTCTTTATACTTATACAATACTATTTTTTTTCTCATGTCAAAATAATCAAAAGGCAATCAGTGTGTGTCCAACATTATTTTTCAAGACAAAGTCCAACAGTCCTGGATTCCAAAAAGATTAACAACATTAGATTCCCTTACAGAAAAGAGACGATCTAAAGACTTCAAAAAACTAAGCAAAGAGTATCATTTTAAAAACTCCATTATGAAGTCACTTTGAACATAACATTAGAAATAAAACAGACTTTGATGATCCAATACTGAGAATATTTATCGATGACTACAAGAATGTTTTAAAAAAGGGTGCTATCTCTTCACTCCCCGCACTACTGAATATATTTTAAAAATGGGAGAGCGAAGGAAGCTTTTCAATATCAAATGAGGACTGGCTGGATGTGTGCACATTTCAGTGGAAATGCAGTAACTCGGCTGTGTGGCGTGAGTTCGGGTGGAAATGTTTTATTCGGGTTTTTTTATCACATCAAAGCAGAAAGCACATTTTACTGGAGTGGACGCTGAATGTTGGAGACAGTGTGGGTTTTATGAAGCCAATCTCTGGCATGTATTCCGGGAGTGTCCAGTGATGAGGCCTTTCTGGACGGAATTTCATAAAGCACTAAAAATGATGCTTCACACTGATCTGCTCTGCAATTTTCCACATTATTTTTAGGATGCGCTGATTTTATGGCAAAGTGTTCTGACAAATATGTGTTCGGTATTTTGATATCTGCATGCAAGAAAGCTCTCACAAGGTGCTGGCGGCTTCCCGAGCTCTGAGCCGGGCTACAACAGCAATGAAATAAAAGTTTCAAACTGGAGCCACAGTACTGCTGCACACTCAGAGGAGGTTTGGCTATTGACTGTTGAAGTCCTGAAGTCCTAAAGAGATGCTCTGGGTCACAGTCATGTTTATAAAGTATGAGCTGATACTCGGCCTGTGTGTACAGCTGTATCGATGAAAAAACAGACGCTGTTCTGTCAGATGAGTGTGTCTGAAACGTGTCTGTTATAATAACTGGAGCCTGGCCAGTATCAGTGTGTAAAATGAAATGGTGAGAGAGGTTACCGTGCAGGGAAGTCAGTCATAAAGAGTTCTGGGACCAGCTCCTGGAGGCTGACCGGCTGCTCAGGGTGTAGAGGACAGATGATGTACTCCTTCTCCACTGCGGCCAGCACACAGTCCTCCATGTTAAAGTAATGAACCCCTTCTCTTCCTCCCCGGTCATCTGCTCCACGTGCTTCTGTCTGTTCGACCTGGCCGGACTGCTTCTGTTGGCCCAGTGAGGAGCAGAGGGGACAGGGTGCGTACTGCTCTATGAGGAGACTCCCATCACTCTCACTGGCTGTCAAGGCTACAAGAGAGGACAGAGAGACATGAGACATGGACATGATCATCTGTTCATTGGTCTTCTATAATGTGAGTAACTGTTTCAAATACATCTGTTAAATGTCCGCTGTTTATTTAAAAGTCATTTTCACTCCTGGAATGCTGGCAGTGCCACATATTATGTACCTATGTCTAAATATATGTATCACATCACATCCAGCCATCCACTGGGCAATGGACAAGAGATCATGCACACTAGGCTATGCTCCCATAAATATTTAACTGATTTACCACCAAGGTGAGGTTTCAATCGTCACGCTCTTCATCAGATGATTGATCAGACTGATGAAGAGCATGAAGCACGAAATGTCACCTTGGTAGTAGTACAATAAACATTTATGGGGGCAAAGTCTAGTACGTGAACATCCAGATATATATGTTCCTACACTGCAGTTTGTGCGCTGCAGCAGGGTCTGACTCGCCCAACAGTGGGCAGTGAAGTTTGTGACTGGGATATAAACATAGTGGGTACAATCAGCACTGACATGTTTGGATATTCTTGACCTCCACATATGCTTCGGTGTCTGTTTGGCATTGTTGTGCACAGTACAGAACGACACATCATGCACGACTGCCTTCAGTGCAAAGCCTCTTTGATGAGTCTGTCAGCAAGAACGTAATAAATACTCTGAGAAAATGTGCAGCAGCTGCAAAATATTGTAAACAAACAATTGCAAAAGTAAACTGTAAAGTTATTTCACAACCACTGCCTTTAGACTGGCATCAGAAATAGTGATGTGCGGTGTGATTCCTCTTACAGTTCCACTGCCTTCATGTTGACACGTAAATGTATTGGACGTTTCGAACCTTTTAAGTTTTGAGACATTTCACAAAATATGGTGTCAATTTCACTGCGACAGTCAGTTTGTACATGCATGTTTGACAGCTAGTGCTGCCCGCCCCCCATTTAGGCCATGTAAGCTTCTCTGAGGGCAAGTAGCACTGCAGACGTTGTAGAAACTTCCTCAGCCTTGTGCTGCATTCTTGTGATGTCAGAAAAATCTGAAAAATGAGTTCCCCGTCATTGTTCATGGCTTACCAGATCTGTGTCCTTTGGTCTTCGTTATCAATTTGTTGTTTAAATGCTCTGAGTAATAAAATACAACATTTCGTCTTTGTAGCGTCAGTGTTCACTTCATCAACACACTGAACTTGGAAGAACAACTGTTTGAGGAGCACATGAATGCACCATTGGCCTTGGCTGGTGGAGGTCTAGACCTGAGTCTGATTTAAACGGTCCTCGTTCGTTTACAGACATCCTACTGTGTAGATTTTACACAATCACCTCACAAACCAGTACAACAACCACTTTACTGTGTCATCCATTAATGCAGCAGCTCCTCAGGAGCACCATCCTCCTCTACATCTGTGGCTTCTGGTTCCTCTACCTACAGCCCAGGGTTGTTTCAGTGTCTGCAGCTCGCAGGTAAACAAGAAAAGCAGTGAATTACCATCTCGATTTGTTTGTGTCTTCCTCCGACTCCAGTCAATTTGTTTTTCAGACACAACATGACATCTAGCAGGCCGCTGACTGCTCTAATGCTATTTATGGAATATAACTTTTTTTCGTCAGGTATTCCAAACATCAGGGTGAGAATGGATACAAAATAATGTTTCATGGTGTACAATAAAACATCCAGCTTTTCCCCATGCTTGTATGTATCTAGGCCATGTAAGCCCAACAGAAATATGATCTGACTGCATCAATCTGTCGTTCATCCTGGGCATGCAGAACACATCCCACCTCGAGAGAACGCTTCACTCAGTCTCGTTCAATAAGTGCAGCTGCTCGGCTGTCTGAACCGGAGTCTGATTCAATCGAATCTCATTCACTCACAGGCAGTGTGAGTGGGAGGAGGACACTTAAGAGAGAGACTTTCAAAAAGATTCATTTGTTCATTTTTGACCATCACTAATCAGATCATTACAGCAGGAATGTTGGCCGAACACTCAAACCCTGAACTAAAAAAAAAAAAGTCATGGGTGATTCCTACGGTATCAGTTATCCACAGCAGCTTTATACTGCCCTGCCGCTCACACTGCTGCTGTCTTCTTCCACTTCTGTCCCCTAATAGATCAAGTTGTGAATAGAGAGGGGCCACTGGTTCTGAACGTAGTGTTCAACATGAAAAACCTCAGCCCATACAACCTGAGAGATCTTTATGAGATTAGGCTACTGTAGCTTGTTTTGGTTTGAGTTGCAGAGTGTTGGAGATATCAGTCGTAGAGACGTCTGCCTTCTCTAGATGCCACTCGGCTTGTGATGCTCAAAACTATACATTTAAAAAACTCAACAGCAATGTCTCTTTACAGAAATCATGACCCGGCTCCTAAAATTAATCCACAGAACTTTGTTGTGAGCAGTTTCATGTAGGAACTATTTTCTTTCTACTGCTCATGGACGAGAGGTTTGTGCTCGTGACAGCATGAGACATCAACATTAACGGCGTCCTCCTTGACTGAGCTATAACATAAGCTTGCTTAATGGTGCAAGGTGAGCTAGCAGTGGATGCAGGCCTCCTTCTGTGTGGTGATACACTTAGCAGACATCCCTACAGCCGATATCTCCAACACTCAGCAACTCACACCAAAATATCTAGATTTTTGATTTTTGGAGTGAACTGTAGCTTTAAATATCTAAATAAAATACAGAGTGATATCAGCAAAGCTACAGATTAAAGTAGGAAACATCTGCTAAAAGACAAAAGTACCAAGACTAAGAATCTGATCAAGTATTGGGAGCTGAAAGTCGTCACTCAGCAGCTGTTAGCAGTTAGAAGTTGTGTCCACATAAACAAGGAGAGCTGCACTGACCAGGGAACCATTGCTCAATCAGAGAGTTGACGTTGTCTGTGATGAAAGCCATGGCTGAGAAATCTCTCATCTCTGACTGGCAGATGATCTTTATGCCTCCACTCTTCTTCCTCTTCCAGTTCACATCTGACGACTCCACGCTGCAGAGACACAAACACACGTCACCATCTCATAATTTACTGTGTTCATGGAAGCTTAAGTGGAGCACAAGGAACAGCAGGAACCTCTGAGGCACTTCAACTTTCTTTTAGTCTTCCTTTTTAGTTTACTTTGGATTTTCTAAATCATTCTTTTCTGAAGCCAGGGTATTTCTTTAATTCTCTGCAGTGGGAGCACCACATATTCATGACGCATGATGAGATGCTGAACGTCTATTCTGTGCTGAGTGCTTCACATTTGTCATTTTCTTTTTGAGCGCCAAGGGTTGAAAGCTGGTAAAAAACCAGAGGAACCCACCCACTTCCTGTGAACCTGTATGCCCCTGACGTTCACTGAACACTAGCTCCAACCTGTTATTTGCCTTCACTGGTTTTTGATTTAAGTCTGCTTGTCCTGATTCAGAAGTGGCTCCTCTCTAAAGCTCTGACACTAGTAAAGCTACACACTCTTAACTTTCTCACACTCTACACTCCCTCACTGTCTCATTTAATTACTGCCCGCATCATTGTAGCCCCATCTCTGACCTGAGGTAACCTCCATCGAAAGTGACCAGCAGCCCCTCCTTCCAGTATATCGTCTGGCTGCGTCGGACTCTGAAGGTGCTGCAGCGGTTCCTCTGCTGGGTTCCAGCGAAGCTGTAGATCACAGAGTTCCTGTTGCGCTGCGTCCTGGCGTTTCTTTTGGGCTCAAACGACTGCACAAACACAACATTCAGAGCCATGAATGTAAAAAAGCTTGAAGTGTATAAGTACAATAAGTGAAGGATGAGAATCTGCTGGTTTCAGTACCTGCAGGTCCATCTCTGTGAGGCTGATTAGCATCCTGGCAATGAAACGCTCCCAAAATCCAGCAGGAACAAAGCTCATCTTGACAAGGCGCTGCAGGGTGTTGTTGGTCTGCTGACGGAAGCAGTGGATGTCCATGGCCGGCTTGGGGGGGAGGAGGTGGGGCAGCAGATAGCTACACCAAGAGGAAAGGAAAAATAAAGAACACATTTAAAAGTAGAAAATGAATAAAGAAACTTCAGGGATGTCTGCTGCTCGGCACTAGTGCCAGGACTTGCTTCACATTAGCGATTACCAGCTCCAGTACCTGGAATTTAGTATCAATGCCCAAGGCTACCTTTGTTCAGTACTTTACCTTTTCTGTAATAATAAACATTTAATTTCTGAACAAGCCGCAGGGGTGGATAGTAGACAAAACTGCCATTCTGCTCCGCTGCTATTTTATGATCACACATAGATCTTCTGTCTCTGCATCGTGTAGTGGTGATACTAGACCGTTACTAAAATAATATACTAAAGAAAATAGACCCAATTTCAAAAGAAGATCGGCGCTACATCTGAATTTAAACCCGGCAGCTCTAGCGGAGCTCCTTTGCCAGCCTCAGAGCCCTCTGAATTGCTTCCAGGGTTCACATGCTTTCACCTCGTCTGTCACTTCCAAAAGAAACAACTGGTTTGAGCCAAAAAATGACGGTTTGTGCCTAATTCATCACACAGGAGACAAGACACAACTGCTTCCACTGGTAGAGTGATAGCTGTCTTCAAGGTAGCAGCCAGAGTGTTTTAGGTTGTTGCTTGGTGGAGAGTGACGTTAGTAATGCATTTTACGTCGGGTGCCGTGTGGTTGCTTTTGCTATTGCTTGCGGGCAGTTGCTGGGGTTTTAGTAGGTGTTTATATCATGATGAGGTGGTTACTCGGCAGTTGTTGTAATTTATAGGGCTCTTCAATCGGCACTTGTGGCCGCACCAAGTCAAACCATGCCACGTCAACTTGTGTTTCCATTATGAGTTGAAATGCACCAATTTTTTGCCAAGCCATGTGCGAGATGGGCCATTTGAGGAGTTGGGCCAACTTTGTGTGATGAAAAAAACAAACACTTGAGGCAAAATAACGGAGGGTTTTAGCCCCCGATCAGCCTGCTGCTTTTAACACTTTTTAAACACCTCAAAGTGGGTAACCCTGCTGTAATTGAGATGCACATCCCTGCTGCGCTGGGCTGATGCACCAAGTCCAATCGAGTAGAGTCAAGCCAGCACACGTATGTGGATAAACACTATTAGAGTGGTTGCCTGAGTGTTGCTAGGTTATTGCTGGTGTTTAGGCTGTTTGCTATGGTGACTCTGGTCGTTAGCTGCTAGATGGATGTGCAGGAGTTCTGCATCATTACCAGCGCTGCATATTTTGATGTAATAAATTGTGGGGAGCAAAAATACTGGCGCAAGCTATGCAGCAAAGAAAGGGAATCTTAGGATGGGAACTCTGCGATCATGGCGTTGTGCTGGGAGAGTAGTGTCATTTGTATCAACTGAGTATTAATAAGTATATAGACGACATGTTACCTGTTGTTTGCCACGGGAAGAGCGATCTCGAACTTGGCTAGAAACTGGAAGTACTGTTCCTCTGTCTGCTGGGTGAACCCTGTTCCAACCAACAGCATCTGCACATCAGACATCACAGACATCACCACAGGAAGTCAGTATCATCATTAACACTCAAAACAACTCACAAAGCCAAATTCTTTTTTCAGACGCTCTCTTCCATTTCTCCAGTTGTCTGAGAGTCTCACCCTGAGGTCTTCAGCTCGGATCACTCCGTTTCTGGCTACAGAGCGAGAGGACTTGAGATGCATGATCCTCTCCAGGCACTCTGACAGCCACACAGGACACAGGAAGTAGAGGGTGCACAGGCCATGGCTGGTGTCGGGGAAGTGCAGCAGGGTCCCCGTCTCTATCAGGAAGCTGATGGCTGGATGTGGTGCAGAAAAAAGAGGAGCCATAAGCCTGGTGTTCTGGTGTAGTCATGGACGTAATCCTATTAAGTAATCCTACATACGTAAAAGAATCACCTCACCGATCAGTCAGCCTCAAACAAATACTAGAAATACACTTTGGCTTTAATTAAGGAAATCATTCAAGGTAGTTTGAACAGTTTGACAAGTCAAACAAGTCATGTTCACAATCCAGTAGTTTGCTGAACAAGTCACAGTACCAGTCTGCAGGTCCTCGTAGTCTCTGATGTCACTTCCTGGGTTCTGTTCGATGACACTGTCCAGCTGGACATCAGTTAGGTATTGGACCTCTCCGTCAGCATCTCGCCTCTGCTTCTCAGCTATCACTGCTTCCTGAAGTGTCAGGTAGCTCCTGGGGATCTGGAGGAGGAGACAAGGGTACAAATCTGTTTGTGCTTTAGAATAACATGAGGAAGATATCAAGGTTAGTCTTTTTGACCAAACAGATCCAGGAACTAACTGTAGAACGACTGTGGAAGTTGCCAACTTAACTGAAGTTTAACGGTAGTTGCGTATGTGGTTGGTGTGAAATTATCATTAGCTCACTTTCCAAAGGCAAACTGTGAGACATATCTGAACGAATGATCACGTCAACTACTTTCTAACATTTTGCCAACAGTAATTAGACCCGACGATCGACAACAGATTGCCAAACTGTCCCTGACTCATCCTAAAACAACCCTTGAACCAACCATCATCCAGGCAAAGCTCTTGGACCAGCTGGTGCTACTCCCTGTGATTTGTCCTCTCTCTGAAGGTCTCATGTACCCACATGGATCTGTTTCCATGTGTCCCACGTACTATCTGGGAACAGCCTCTCACCCTCAGAGCCAGAGCACATGCCTGTCAATTTTTATGCAGATTTTAAAATACAGATCTGTGAGTTAACTTCAAAACTGTGGTGAAACTAAAAAAAAGAAAAGGTGATTCAGTTGTTGCCTAGCAACATTAAAAAAAGGCACAGCAAGCTGCAAAACATGCTCTATCTGATCAGGGCAGGCGTCATCAAAAAAAGGCAGCACCATGCACCTTGCACTCTGCAAGGTACAAAACGCGCTCTGACTGGGGCCTCACACTGTATGTACTGAGCACACACACACACTTAATGTATTTTGCTTCTACTCCACATTATGTTCTTATTTCATGAATCTGTTTCCAGCCTACACAGTAAAATCATCTGAATTTCCAGTGAGAGTTTTTGTTGGCGAAAAGCAGAATTGCTATAATTCTGGTTAC
Source organism: Epinephelus moara (assembly GCF_006386435.1). Taxonomy (NCBI): domain Eukaryota; kingdom Metazoa; phylum Chordata; class Actinopteri; order Perciformes; family Serranidae; genus Epinephelus; species Epinephelus moara. Next base: position 46,658,320 of record NC_065506.1, on the reverse strand, counting down.
TGTGGATATAACAGCTGCTGAATGAAAAAAAAACCCTACTCACTAGTTCACACAGATTGGTGATTTTCATATTTTCATGCTGCCGTATGAGGATGAGACATTTCTCACACATCTTATAAGCTTAATAAACTATTTGATAACATTTTAGATCATTTCACGAAAGCTTGTTTTTTAAGTGATACAACAGTTACATGCACACTAATATGTCACTCTTATTCCAAATATGACTATATTCTGAATTTGATGTGGGTCGTTTAATCCGTTTAAATTTTTCGATCAAGACATGAGGGATATTATTATTACCTGATATTATTCAGGTTTTAAGAGCATTCTTTGGACGTGTATACAGCCCCCTGCTTTTACATATTTTGATGTGGTAAAGGACATGTTAGGGCACATAATCGAAGTATGCATGGCTGCATGGAAACAGGAGTGTTTGTAGAATATTAATTTTCATTAGCCATATAAACAGGTTAGTAGGAACATTTCCTTTTCAGAATAAGGGCAAAACCAGAATATTTTGTGCATGTAAACATAGTCCGTGACTACATTAACATGCAGACTAATATTCTACTAACATTTTAATATGACAATATTCTGAATTTGAGTCATGTAGACACCATATTCCATCTAGATATCCTGAATTAGGCCTTTATACACACCTCCTTTTAAATATAATGAAAGACCTGGATTTCAATACGGGCAAATATTGCAACGCTGAACTTTTCAAGAAGGACTGAAAGAGGGAGGCTGTATATGCACGGTCCAAAACAAGTCGGAAAATACTGAAAATAATCCTATTTTGATGCAAAGAAGCAAAATGGCACAAGCAGCTCCAGTCGTTTTAACTGCCTATATCTTGGCGTAAAAAACATCATGTTAGGGCACGTTAATCAGAGTATGCACAGCTGCATGTAATAGAAGGATTTAGTGGAACATTGATTTTCATTAGCCATGTAAACGGCTTACTAGTAGGGCTGGCCCAAACATTAGTCAGCAAGATTTCAATGTTCACTTACACAAAGAAAAAAAACGAACAAATAAAAAAACATGAAACTCTATGAGGAGCTGCGCCTCGTCAAAATAAATCCAAACCTATATGACTGGACTATGTGGGACTTTAATTTGAAAGGACAGACGCAGGAAGTGTCCACGCTCAGCAGTCAGACAGGAGTCAGGTTAATTTCCAGGGCTGGTACCTGCGGTTATTCCACAGGCTAGTTAATAACATGTCGGGCAGGAAATCCAAAGTGTGGGATCATTTTGAGAAGGTGAAGGACGAACCCAAGGTGATATGTAAACTCATCTTCATTGGTCGAC
>NC_065506.1:46644164-46655772 GCF_006386435.1 Epinephelus moara | reverse complement strand
GCACTTGGAGATAAAATATAGGCCTATATTAATGAAGGTTCATTAGTACGGTTTTGTATTTCTCTGTAATGTAGCACAGTGTTAACAATGTTACTGATACTATTCTTTCTCACACCTTCAACTCAAACCACCAAAATATATCATTTAATCATTACATTCATATCAGAAACATGCAGGAGACTAGTCGACTAATGGACCCTGATGAGGACTATCGGTCAACTTGGACTAGGCAGCCCTACTTTGTAGGAATATTGTCTTTTTTGGAGCAAGTTCAGAAAACAGAATATTTGCAGATGCATGTAAACATAGTCAGTGATGTGCTGTATGTATTTAATAAGCAAACAGTTTCTCTCTGTTGGTCCAAACTGTGAGGTTCCTCTACACAGACTCACAGTGCAGAGCATCAGCAGACACACCGCATCACTCACCAGTCTGCCCAGCAGCTTACTGCCACAGGCTGAGCTGCTGCTGTCTTTCATGGAGAGAGCCACCTGGTAGATCAGCTTCTTCAACCCATCCAAACCCTCCAGGGTCTTACAGGACACTTCCCTGAGCACCAAGACACACACACACACACACACACACACACACACACACACACACACACAATTGAATACACTCCACAGACTAACAGACAGATGGTAAGATGTTCTGTGAGGCTGATACGAGTGACAGCTGTCACGAAGCTCAGCCAAACAGTGCAGCTGCTTCTTATCAAAAGAAATGAATGTAAAAATGTGTGCTTACTGCAGGTGCTTCCAGGTGATGTCAGGATAGCCGCTGGCTCGAGCCCCCGACGGCGATCGGCACAGGGCCAGAATGTAAGCTCTCAGCGTGGCCAGTCTCTCAGTGCGAAACTTGGTGTCGATGAGATCCAAGTGTGTTCCCACGACCACCACGGCAGAGTTTGGTGCTCGCGCCTGCGGCAACAACACACAGTTGAAAAATGATTCTTGCTCTTGGAGACAGTTGTTTGACACACACATGAAAATAGCATGTTAATACACTCTCATTTCATACTCTTTTCCTTTTTGTATGTGTGTTGCTATGTTTCTTTAGATGCTGGGTAAACTTAAGAGAGAGTGTGTAAACAGGAGAAGGGGAAGTGGCACATAAGAAGGGAGAAGGGAGAGAAATTGGTTTTTGGGTGAGGGGAAGGGATGAAGTACTAGTATCATGTCCACATGTAGAGTGTATGTGTGTACTTGTGTGTGTATATGGTGTGATACAGAGGCAGAGGAAAGCACACATCCTCTGCAGCCCGAGGCAATATGTCTCCTCATTTCCAAACACACTTTTGACAGGACATTATGCAATTATTTTCACATTCCTCTGGAAGAATGCTGGAATTGACTTTGTTTACATTCTCTTTCCATGCCTCTTATTTGTCTGCACTTGTCTCTTCATTACATTTTTTTCAGTTTTACAGTTTATTTTTTTGGTTTTCATTTTATTTACTGATTTAGAAAAAGAACTTACATCTAAAATGAAAAAAATCATCCAGGCTTTTGCAGAACAACATATCAGTGAGGAAATGTATAGAGTTTTCAGATGAGGGCTAAATTCTTGCATCTGATTCGCTGTTCCTCTCTGAGCATACACCACACTATCATCTATGGATGTATAAAGACACCTGGATACAGTGTTGGAGGCGGGCCCCGTTCATTCCTGTGACAGTTGCTCAGTGGCACATGAAGCCAATAAAGTTCAACAGCTGCGTATAAAAATTACCCAGATAATCGGCACTGCTTCAGCACTGTGTGGCCCACAGATGCACCAGACTACCGCCAGCTACTTCCAATTTAGTGCTTCACTAACTCAAAGGGGGATAAAATGAATCAATAGAGCAGCTCTCCAGACTTTCCAAATGTTATTAAACTGAATGGATCAAATTCTGATGGTGAAACGAGTCATTTCACAGAGGTTGTGACTCTCAAAGAAATGTATCCACTGATTTGCAGATGTCTCTTTTGCCACACAAGTCAATGGGAAACCCTTTTTGGGCCACATGGCATCACATGACGGATGTAATCACACCATTTGGTCACTATGAAAACTGGTTTGACGCACTTCCTGGAGGCCTGTCGGCATCGCGTCATCAAACGCCAACCGCCAAGCCAGCCTCCCTTTTGGGGAAAAATCTGGCGCTGTCACATAAGTTTATATTGATTATAAGTTTGTATTGAGTTTATATTTTGACTTTGATGTTTTAATATTACTGTTGCTGCTCTAGAGACATTTAGTTATAAAATATTCAGTTTTAATCCTGTTCTGAATTTATTTCATTTTTTACATAATTCCTTGTAAAATTCACAGAATTAGTTCTCTGAGAATCTCTTTCACATTCCAGCAAATATTGGTGCTGAAACTAAAATATCATCCATAGTATCGAATCGATATCGAATCCAAATGGTAATTGGACACCAAATCAAATCTGACCTTGTGAATCGATACTGAATCGATTCAGAAAACACTCTTCTTTATACTCTCTGTTCACAATAAAGCTGTTTAAAAAAATCCTACATAGAACAAGCTGCAATATATCAAGTATAATCGATGTATCGCCCAACCCTTGTCGAGTGCTGCGTGACTCTGTCACTTCACTAGTGGGGTTTCCATCCACCTATTTTTATTCACATTTTCAAAAATTTCGGGGGAAAAAAAAAAAACTTAGATGGAAACGCCAGAAATTCGAAAAAAGGCTGAAAATTCGCAAAACAGTTTTTACACTTGGAGAGGGTGGATTTGTCAGCGTACTTTTGCTATGGAAACAGGTTTTGCGAATAAACGATGACGTACCGGCACACAGATCCTCAAATGTGGCCCTTGACATACGGAAATGTTTCAGCCAGAGTTCGTGAGTGAAATGCTGCTGGACAACTACTTCCCAAAAGTCCTTCACACGCCTACGTTCCCATACACACGGAGAACGATGTGGTGGTCTCCTTCCAGCTATTTCCGACAGTACTCTTAACATTAAACTTCTTCTTTGTCATCTCTTCTTCAAGATGGTTAGGTACGCTGTGAGCGCTGACAAAATGCTAACCGGAGTTCTCCCAAGAGCCGACGTTTATCAGGAATCTGTCCATGGTCAGTTGTTGAGTGTCAGTTGAGTGTGTTGTTGTTTACAGTGGGCATAAGACGCTCTCTTATGACGTCATCTCATGGCGCACTCTTCTTCTACGGGGGTGTTTTTATTTTGTTCATTTTTCACGAGAAGAGCCACCTACTGCTCTTCCTGCTGACTTCCAATAATCGCAAAACAATAACGAATGGAAACGGGCATAAATTCGCATTTTCTTTTGCGCATTTTCATAAAATTCCTCTCAATAATTTCGATACATTTGGATGGAAACCCCACTACTGTCAGTTGAATTATATCCCTTGTCGACAGTCATGAGCTGGCTTAGTTTGGTTTGGTTTGGTTTGGTTTGGCCCGTCAGCCCAGCACAGCAGAGATTTGCATTTCCATTACAACAGGGCTACCTGCGTTAAGGTGTGTCTTTAACTGATGAGGCTGGTAAAAGGGCAGGTAAAAGACGTTTACCTGTTGCAGGTGAGCTGTTTGCACAGGTGCAGTAAGAGCCTGTTGTCTGCAGCTCTTCATCAACATCTCACTGTGGCTGTTTCTGCTTTTACTCTTCCTCCCTGCCATATTATTAAACTTGTCTTATTGGAAAAAGAAAAGTCGCAACAAAGTTCCACTAAGTCAGTAATAACATTTAATTTCCAATAGATTTTTCACAATAAAAGTCTGCCATTATTTTGTTATGTAAAAACTTTTATTGTGAAGCAGCAACATAAGGAAATGTTGAGTTTTCAAGCAGCAACTTCACACAACTTCTAATACGGCTGATAGTGAACATGAAACAGTAAAATGCAGCAGATATCTAAAGTAAAAACAGGACGCAGGAGAGAAACTAAATTCCAAACCACAGAGATTCAGCTAGAAGCTACAGACGCACTGAGAGCTGAACACACAGAGACTTTTAAAAACACTTTTCTCTCTGGTGTCCTGCAGACAGAGGTGAGTATCGCAACTCATACGCTTGTTTGACGGGAAGAACGGGGGTTGGCTGTGGTTGGCGAGACATCACCGCTACCTGCTTGAGGGTGGGTGGCCCTGCTTTTGGACCTACTCCTGAGAGGGTCGATCTCCTGCACGGCTGGGCGTGGCACGCCGCGTCTAAACTGACAGTGGAATCACAAATCCGCGCGGCATGGCTTTACTCAGCGCGGCCAAGAGTGACAATGGAAAAAGGGTATTAGTCTTTACTTTTCGAAATGTTTAACTCCCACGTTGACTCTTTAAACATTCTTGAGTGTAATTCCCACCACTTTGACGAATACATTTATCATTATTATAATTATCATAATTATTATTTTGGCAGGGGGATTTCACTCCGGCCTACAAAACACATCCAGGCGTCATTAATGCTGTAAACTGAGCACACAAACCAGCGGGAGGCAAAGAGGAGGCGTTATGAAATGTTAGGAGTTAGTAATTAGGCTTCAATGAAGTATTTAAATGAAATGATGCAAACAGTTTCAACATCTTCCACGTCATCACACCCCCATTAAATGACATCCATCGGGCTGCGGCTGGTTTATGTGGTCTGACAACCAAATGATTTTCCTTTAAATCAGATCACTCCTCCCTCCGAGTGGAAACACAAATACCATCTGTTTGTCTGCTTCTCACAGTCACACCCTTCACTTTCTGACCACTCTCACTACAGCACAGCCTCAGGTTCTCAGTGTGTGTGTGTGTGTGTGTGTGTGTGTGCTACATTTCACCTCTATGTTGAGCAGCCATGTCTGCAGGTTGGCCACAGCCTCCTCTCCCAGAGCCAGGTTCCAGATCACCACGTACAGGGCCTTATCAGTGAAGAAACACTGGTTCACTGTGGACATGCTCGCCTGACCACCAATGTCCCACACGTTGAACGCCACTGAGTCCTTCTGTGTGAAACGAGACGAGTGCTGAGTCAGCTCTAAAGAAGCGATGAGTCAGGAATTTAGAAACAGTATTAAAGATCCTCCCTGCATTTGTGGGAAGTTTCCACTGGACCGACCCACAGACCTCACTGTGTACAGTTTCTATTGGAACCACTCTCTGACCCAGAAGTGAAAACTGCTGACAAACTGTTTGTGGATTAACCAGAGCAACAGGGATGCTGTTTCTAAAAAGAGGTGTTCACTCTTTCCCCTATAATTGTACAATTGTATCCCCGCCAAGGGCAAAAGCTTTTTTTTAATGCCATAAATAGCTCCAAAAATCCATTCATTCACAAATCAATGATTTGCTTTTGTAGAGGCCTCAGTGCAGAGCTGCTCTGACACGCACTGTGCTCTCACTTAAAGGTCCAGTGTGCAGGATTTAGGGGATATATTGGCAGAGATGGAATATAAATTAATAGGTATGTTGTCTTTGGTGTCACCTGAAAATAAGAATCGTTTTATTTTCGTTACCCTAGAATGAGGTGTTTACATACAGAGCAGATCCTTGTCTATATAAATCACTATGTTGCACTGCCACGTTTCTGCAATAGCCAAAAATGAAGAAACCAAACACTTGCTATAGATAAGGCCATACACATTTTTGTGTCGGCCACCGTAGTTAGAAGCCCCTTCTTGACGAGCAGTGTCAGAAGAACACTTACTTACTGACTTATGAGACTGGTTTATTCAGTGTTTTTACTGGTTTAAAGCACCTTGTCTGTTTGTTCTGGAGAGGAGGAGACCTCTGTGGATAATTCTGCTCCTGGTACAAATGTCCTGAACAATGAACACTGAAGGAATTCTAACCAGGAGAAGTTTTATCTGGTTGCAATCTGCAATCCTCACTGCTAGACGCCACTAAATCTCCCTAAATCTTACACACTGTTTCTTTAATTTCAGCTCAGTGTGGAGTCATAACTGTGTTTTACCGTCATTTACAGACTCCTCCCTGTTTTTCACTGAGGGCGGGGCTTTGCACGTCCACACACACACGGAGCAGAGCACGAATGTCACTGAAGTCGACAACAGTTTGTTACATTATGTACAATAAAACCAAAAATGGACAGATGCAGATCGTCGCAATCATCTGAAAATCAAGTTTAAATATTTGGACTTTTTGAATGTTGCTGATGGAAGAGAAGCCAGTCCTGACCAGACCACAAGCAGCTCTTCTGCTGATACAGTTGCACCCCCCAACAGACACAGAAAGAAGCTCTGATCTGTCCATTTCAGTTTTGAGAGAAGAAACACTCCTCCTGGCTTTTTATCAATAATAATATTGTGATGAAACTTGCGGAAATCAAACAGCTAATCCAATAAGCAGACTGATATACAATCAGTTTCCTTCTTGTCTTTATGGTCTGATATCTCAAGCCTGTACTGTGTTTGTGAGCGTATAATATACTGTCTGTGTTTTTTCTTACGCTGTTTTTGCCTCCGTTGGGTTTTTCCAGCTCCCAGGTGGAGGTGGAGATGCTGCACTCTGCCGGGGTGAAGGGGGCCGCCTTGCCGGTCTGTAGAGCCTCCAGCAGGGCCGTCTTCCCCTGTCTTGGTGGACCAATCACAAGCATCTTCAGCAGTCTATAAGGCTCTGCTTTTCGAAGGTGTGCCCGGAGATAAGCCAGGACAGATGTAGGACCTGGAAAACCAGAGAGGTCGACACAAAGTTTTCAGGATGTTTAGAATGACATTACAAATTATCAAGAAACATTACAGAGGTGCCACCACTGCAAACCAAAACATATCGACCCATGAATTGATGTGACAGGTTAAGAGGAACCAATAGGACGTTTTATAAACTCTCCTTATTGACTAAGTGTTTTGTTCTTGGTTTTAAGATGTATTAACATGGATTTTTTTGGCATTACCGCCACAGGGGCCAAGCCTTTAAACGCAAAAGTCCATGACTGAGTGACTGACTGATTGAGTTGGCCAAATGCTGCCATTTCCTGTTTCACATTAAAAGCCCTCTGGCGTTTTATACATAATCCAGCCTTTGCAAAAAAAGTATTCAAACTTAATCTGAAGTTAATATGGGTCTTCTTCAGCAGTCATTTAAGCATTATAACTTTAGGTAAAACCACTTCCAGCTTTTGGAAAGTCAGTTGCACAGTACCTTCTTTTCTTACTTCCTGGGGGACATTAGTGATGTTGAGGTCTTCGGTGTCCAGCTGCCACAGGTTGGATAGTTGGCTGAGCTCTGCTGGAAGCTCCCGGATCCCAGGATTGCTGTTTCCAGAGCAGGTGAGACAACATGAGTCAACGATACACATGACAGACAGGAAGCTCAAAGCTCCCTAACCATCCAAATGACATTATGAAAAACTTAAGAGAAGTGTGTAGGACTTAGTGGCATCTAGCGGTGAGGACTGCAGACTACAAATAGCTAAACTGCTCCATGTAGAATTCCTTCAGTGTTCATTGTTCAGGAGGTTTTTACCAGAAGCTAAAATATCCGCAGAGGTCTCTTTGTTTCCAAAACAAACAGACCAGGGAACTCATTTAAAAAATAATGTGTAGCATCCACACTAAAAATGTCCGTACGGACAAAAGCCAAAAATGGCACGGGCCAAAAAATATTCGACAGTTTCTACATTCAGGCTTCCACCTCACCATCTGCGTCGCCAAGTTCCCGTCTCCAAAATGTTCGTAACCATGGGTCAGAGTTTCTCCCATCAAGTCTGTTTTTATAGATCACAACTTTAGCGTGGGAAGTGGCATATGTCTTTTTCAGGCCTCGTTTTGCGTACGCAGTGTTTATAAATGAGACCCCCGGTGAATAAAACCAGTCAAAACACTGAATAAAGCAGTTTCACGTTACAAATCTGTGTTTCTTCAACGCTGTCTGGCCTGTCAGAGACGGGCCACAAGCCCAGCACTTTCTAATGTGTGCTCACCTTTCTTCTCAGATAACTTAAGATCCAGATGTTCAGGAGGTCTCCTCCTCTTCAAAAGGTGCAAGATGGTTTATATCGGTAAAAATACTGAATAAAGCAGTTTCATGTTTAAAAAAATTTGTGTTTTTCTGATGCTGCCTGTCATGGAGGGGCTGCTGACTGAGGTGGCTGATGCAAAAATTCAATAACACGAAAACATAAATGGCCCTATCTGGTGTCAGTGTTTTGTTTGTCTGTTCTGGGCTACTGTAGAAACATGGTGGTGCAACGTGGTGGACTCAGTGGACGAGGTGTAGATATAAACGTCTCATTCTGAGGTAACAAATACACAACAATTCTAATTTTTTGGTGATTATACACTAAAGATACATAGTTAGATATATCCCCCTCCACCCGACACATTGGACCTTTAAATTATTCCTAATTAAACAGTTTACACCTCACGGACTTCCACTGAGCCCTCAGGGGTTTTAAAAACACTCCGATGGAGATGTTGCCACAGCAATATTTGGCAGCCACAGACTTTGTGGATCCACAACTTCCCAAACAATTCAATCATGTCGGGGGGGGGAGGTGCGTGAGAGCAGAGCAATCTGCTGCTCGTATAAAACAGCTGCAAACAGCTGGAGCAGGAGGACTGACCTCATACCACACTGTGGTTCCCAGGGACTGAACCGAACCCAAAAAGATTTGTCACTCCTGACTTCATCACTTGACTTTCAACATTTGACTTGTTAGGGTGACATAATGCCTCACAGTGAGTCCTTCAGCATAAAAAACATCAACAACAATAACGCCGATTATTTAACCAGCGGAGTGTGTCACTTGGCTCCAGCACTCACATCTGATTGTACTGAAAACTGTTGACATGGTTATTGTTTTGAATTTGATTTCAGCTTTATCGATCCAAATGCAAAACTCTATCATGTGGAAATACAAGATCTGTGATTGACTATAAACTGTCAAAGTGCTGAAAAACAGCACATATCTCATATAAATGATTAATCTGTTCACTGAACAATGTGTTTCATTAAAAATAAAATATGTAACTTTTTCACATTAAACAAATACAACTAGACCAGTGTTATATATTTTGTTGGGTTGTGTACTTATCCCAAATGTTTTCAACAATGTTCAAAGAGAAATCTGTCGTTTTAACAAAGGACACGCTCCATGTCATTAAATTGCCTGTCAGTGGCGTCATATCCCCCTTGTGTTGTCTCACCAAAAACTGTCACAAATTGACCAGTTTGAGGCCACATTTTTACCATATGCTTTTTTGATCTTGATCCTTTTTTTCAAAGATTTGTTTTTGGGCTTTTTGGCCTTTAATGACAGGACAGTCAGAGGTGTGACAGGGAAGAGAGGGGATGACATGCAGCAAAGGGCCATGGGCTGGAATTGAACTCGCGGCCGCTGCAGCAAAGACATTTCCTTTGTACATGCAGTGCAAACTCTACCCAGTGAGCCAGTGGTGGCTCTGCCTGATCCTGGCCCTTCTTGACTATACGTTTTAACCAATTGAAGGATCTTAGTCATCGGACGGATGGATCTAAAGTTATATAAGAAATGTCCTGGGCAAATGTTAGCAGCAGCTCCAGCCCCTGCTGTGCCAAACAGCCACAGAGAAACACGGATTTTAAACATGAAACTGCTTTATTCAGCGTTTTTACCACTTGAAATCACCTGATCTGTTTGTTTTGGAGAGGAAGAGACCTCTGCGGATAATTCAGCTCCAAGTAATAACCCCTGAATTCTGGCTCTTAAGTTCTCAGAGAAAAAACATGAACACATAATAGCAGGGGCTGGGCTAGTGGTCCCTCCGTGATGAGCTGAACAGCACTGGAGTAACACTGCTTTATTGAGGGTTTTAATCACCTGAGGTCTCATTTATAAACACTGCTTATGCATAAAACAACGCCTGAAAGAGGCGCACGCTCTTTTACACTTCCCATGCAAAAGTTGTGATCTATAAAAATAAACTTGATGGCAGAATGTGCGCACCTGTAGGGAAACTCTGACCCATGCCTGCAGACATGTAGGACCCAGGGGAAATTGGTGATGCACATAGTGAGGTGGTGAATTAAAGCCAAACTGTAGAAATTAAATGTGAGAGCCATCATTAGATGTATAATGATGTCTATATGATATCTATAGATTGATTTCACCATAAACATTTAATCCAGCGGTGTTATTAGTGATTGTGCTAGTGAGCCATTACGTTTCCATAAACACCTTTCAGTTGTAAAAATTATGAGCCAACTCAAATCTCCCCTCAGATTCTGCTCATTATTTCATCAGAGCTGGCATCACATTCCCAGCCCCCCTGAGAGTGCACATTATCTAGCTTTAAATACTGCAAAACAGAGCATCAACAGTTTTCAATAATATCTTCCGATACTGTAAATACACATCACCAAGCACAACCAAGAGACATTGTGGTGGCGGCCACACACTTCCTCCTCCAGTCAACCTTTTTACATCTTGACCACCTGCCCATATGGTTTGTATAAATCAGTTCAGATGGAAATAAAGCCGGTGACAGCTGTTGCACAGTTATTGATCTCCATGTCTTCATCTGGAGTCATAATCATAATGCAGGCCAAGATCGCCTCAACAAACTTAATGAATAGTGTTGACCTGTCACACCTTCATCTTCAAATGACATCTCAGGGTCGAGGGTGTTCTATTTGTCACAATCATTTTGGCACAGTGTGTAGTAATCAGTCTAAACGCTGTAAACACATAAATACTGCGGTGACATTCAGCTGTTGGCGTGATTCACCCGTAAGGTCCAACTGAACAGAAGGCTCCTTTCTATGCATCAACATTCGTGAGGTGCTTTGCATTGGACGTACAGAGGGTGGGATATGAGGCTGATCCATGTGCAGACAATTCCAAGTTTATTTGGGATTTATAAAAGGAAATTGCACGCAGGCAGGCAAACGTATAGTCAGATTAAATAGTCCATTTCCTGTTTTTGTCCGCATCTACACTGTTAGTATGGATCCTACACACTGTTTTATAAATGAGACCCCAGGTCTGCTTGTTTTGGAGAGGAAGACAGCTCTGCGGATATCCTGGTAAAAACCTCCTGAACAATGAACATTGACAGAATCCTAATGTAGAGACGCCGACATCAGTGACGGCACAGCTCTCTGAGCAGCAGAATGCAACATACTGTACATTTAAAGATGGAAAAGGTCAAACTGTATATCAGGTCCTTTGAAATAAGTGGTGCTGGAGGCTTAGTGAGATAATAAGAGGTTGCTAGATCCATTACGAGATTTGAAATAGTGTTATTGATCTGTAAGGCTACCTGCTGGCTGGTGAATATAACCCAGGCTGTCTGCTACATGGAATCTTGGCCAGTGTATGGAGACATTTTAAAGCACCCAGAAACTGTTGTATTTTACATTTTTTCCTTGAGCACTGGCAGAAACATGAGTGCCCCTGTATTGCAGCGTCTCTGCTCTGCAGCTTTCAGACATCATCCGTCAATGAGATTAAAAAATACACACATGGAGATTATGGGGCCGTACACATGCCGCGTTTTTTTGCACCCTCAATTCAAATAAACACAAGAAGTTTGTGTTCTAGAGAAAGGATCAGCACTCAGTGAATAACCTCCTAAGCCCTATGATAAGCTATTATGGCAAGGCTTAACTATACAGACCAGTGAGCAGCGATAACTAACATGTCTTTGGGGT
>NC_065506.1:46610488-46642165 GCF_006386435.1 Epinephelus moara | reverse complement strand
GGAGAGGAGAGGAGAGGAGAGGAGAGGAGAGGAGATGGATTGTAGGTCTGTTTGTAAACGGGGCTTCTCTGACAGTCATGTATTTCCCCAAAAAACATCTCTTAATGCACGGTAGAGCGCTGTTTTTTTTTTTTTTTTTTCAAAATCGCCTTGATATCCAGCAAATCGCCTGGCAACCCTCCAATCGCCAATATATGATTTGATTGCTGATCGTCCCAGGCCTAACTGCCACCTTCAACAAACCCAGGCTCCGTACATGCGAGCTCCAGGTAGTGACAGTGGCGATACTACCTTTGCTAGCACATTTACCATACTCTATTTCACACGTTACATAGCATAACTCTAATATAAGCTAAAGTTAAAGGACATAGAGAAGATAAACTCACAGGATCGGCAACATATCTTTTCCACAACCAGCTTTCTCTTATTTCTGAGATCTGCTTTATTCCATACCGGTTTGCCTGAGCCAAGCCCTGGGCCTCCCCAGCCAAACTCAACATTACCTCTCCTCAAATTCATTGTGTTCAATGTAGACGTGCAGCAGGCGCACTCAAACCCCAGAGCGACGCTGTTGTGATGCACGTGTTCCCAAGCGCCTATTGTCTTAGGGCACGATGGCTGCACCCTGAGATAAACTGAGTTTAAACAGCGCATACTGCACGTCATGTAATGAGGCACAGCTAATCACAGCTGACAGACTTCTTTTACTTGAATATCAGTCTGTGGCAAGTATGGAGAAGAAGCTGAACATGTTAGTGCAGAGCTGCCAGAGCTTTACATCTGTCCCACAGACAATAGGCCTACACACTTTTTAACAGCACCTGGAAGATCAGCTGCACTCAGGGTTTCAGGTAAATAGGCTATGATTCGGTGCTTCTTTAGGTTGCTTAGAAACCTCGGACACAACCTGCCATCATGCTCTTGAAAGCTGACACAGAGAAGACACAAGAGTAGCACCCAGCGCCTGACCTTGTGTTTTCCAGGCAGTTTAAGACGCAGCATGTGTACAGCCCCTATGACTTTAAACTAATATCATAGTGCGGCAGAGGGAGGACTGAGAGGGACAGAAGGTGTGCAGGTGAAGGTTGTCAGACAGACAAACAGACAGATAGACGGACGGACTCACTTGGAGAGGTAGAGCTCGGTAAGGCCGTGCAGACCACACAGTGACTGGGGAACACACTCCAGCTGGTTGTCATTCAAGTAAAGCACTTCCAGTGAATCCCGCAGAATCATGGGAAACTCTATGGAACACACTGCCAAGACAGAGCCATGCGGGGGGTCACAGCGTGTAAGTTCAAACACACACACACACACACACACACACACACACACACACAGCAACTACAGTTCATTAGAAAGTGGATAATGTGAGCTCTGGGTGAGGACTTGTGCTTGGATCAATGTGTGCCAAACATTTCCAAAGTATCTACAAAGTCATCAGCATCTTCCACAGAAGTGTTTTTCTGTGCGGGGCGTAATTCCTATGTTTATATATTTTATAACAGTGCATTATTTCCACTGTATCAGACAACTGACCCACAGGAGACATGCATCAGTCCCATCAGGATCTTGTGAAGTTCCCCTTCACTGACAACACATGTTCCAAATGTGTTTGTTTGAACTGGTTTTAAACCAGACTTGACACTTTAATCATTCATTCTCCATAACCGCTTTCCTGTTGGGGGTCACCAAGGGGGCTGGAGCCTTGCCCAGCTGACATTAGGCGAGAGGCAGGGTTCACCCTGGACAGGTCACCAGACTATCACAGGGCTGACACACAGAGACAGACAACCATTCACACTCACATTCACACCTACGGGCAATTTAGACAATTTAATTTTAACCTGCATGTTACTGTGACTGTGGGAGGAAGCTGGAGCACCTGGAGGAAACCCACGCTGACACAGGAGCTCCCGACCCTGGGGTTTGAACTATTAATTATATTAAGCAATATTTTTTTCATCCAGTACGACCATTTTGAGTGGAGGAAGTTGGACGTTTCAACCATTGATCCCATTTAACACAAGCTATTTTGACTATTTGTCCATCACTTCTAGCTGAGGGCCCTTTCTTTTGGACTTTTCAGTTTGATCTGAACCAAAATTACAGATGAAAACAGTTTTTGTATGGTTCAGACTTTTGGACTAATTACAGGAAGTTTTGGCAAGTTATCGTCAAGTGATAAGAGTAGTGTTGCACCAGACCTGGGGGACGGGAATCAGGATTGGCTGCATTGTGTGCCGGGCGGCAGTCAGGGGCGGGGCCCCAGGCGTTCTGATCCCTGGTGTTGCAGACTGTTTAACTCCCTTCTTCTTTAATTATTTTATCTATTTTCCTTCTTTTGTTAATTTTGTTGTTTAATTTTGGTTCATTTTTTTCCCTTTGTGTTTTTTTTCTGAATCACAGTTTTTTGAGTTGTGACCTTATAGTTACAGTAAAAGAAAACATATGGTGATATGTTAACATATGTATATATTGTACCTATCCTGCTTTAATGAATACAATTAGTTGTTAAAAAAAGAAGTACCCCTGGTTGGGAATCACTGTTGCAGCAGATTCGTCACCAGGAGGTCAAGTCTTTATCTCAGATCATGTAAACTCTGAACACGCTCCATAAAACAAAGGTTAGTTTGAGGGACGGGGTCAGAGATAGTTTACTACATGTGGGAGGTTAGAGATGGTTTGTTTATTGTCATTCAGAGGCTGAGAGAGAGCGTTGTCTTAGAGCTGTGGTTCCCAGACAGTGGAGTGGGACCTCTTCAATGGGGGGCAAGAAGAATTTGAAGGGTCATCAAATGATTCATGAGCCAAAACTGGATTCAACTCGCCTTGTGCTCATCATACAGAAAACAACAAATAAAACAGGCAAATATGTTGTTGCTAAAGAGATCTCACCTAAATAACATGCTGTTAAACATTCTCAGTTTGTGGCACAAATGCAAAGACAAAATGTCAAGTAATGCTGAGAAATGTTCTCACTCTACAGCCCTGAGGTCAACATTAGTAGCAGACATTAGGTTCAGCTTGTTAGAGTTAATTATTTCCATGTATGTAAAGCAGACCTACCTGGGTCTGGGTCCCTTCTGTTCCATGTACTCAGGAAGGCCAGCCTCCTGGATTTGGGCCCCTCCTCTGTTCTAAAGACACAGCAACAAGTCCAATAATGTCAAGCACAGTAGCATTAAGAAGGAGTGACAAAAGCCCTCATTTACAAACATTACACTGCATGGGCTTTAGCTTTATATGATTCAGAAATATTTAGAGATATGACAAGTTTACTGACAAAAAGTAAAAAGTAAGAGAGGCAAGAACTCTGCTCTAAGCCCGATATGATACAGTCAGGGTGCCCACACATTTTGACCAATGAGTTTCAAAACTGTTACAGAACTTTTCCATAATATTGTACAACATTTCTCTGACTTAACGTAGTTTAAAATGTGTAAGATTACGTTGCAATACAGCCATATATTATGAAACACTTCCTTCCAAGTCTTTTACGGATAAGCAAACTATGCGCTTGCTAACTTCAAGCGTTCATTAGACAACTCCTGCCACCAACTAGCTGCATGTGGCCACTGCCAATACAAGACTGAAAAAGATATGGGTACTTTGCAAAATGTCAAAGCCACGCTATTTTGGGGCAGAGGACCCAATTTGTTTTACACATCTGTTAGATTTGTTTCTTGTTAAACAAACGTTTGTTTTAAACACATGTTTAAAAATTGTTTTGCCACCTTTTGCCTGAACCTGAGCGTTCATGATGTGTTAATAAATTACGGCTGATCGACGCCATGCTCCCTTGGGCTTTTCCCAGTGATACAACAAAGTATTTCTTATCCCGACGTCTAGACATGTACAGTATGTGTTGTCTGTAAATAACCAACCAGCCCTCTGTTTGATTTACTTGGAGACGACAGCCTGATACTGCTGTGCTGTGTAACTGTGCTGCAGCTGCCTCCCACTCAGGTTAACTTTAGCTATCCATTAGTGGTAACTGTCATCAGCATCATTTAGTATCAAACTGACTGTGAATATTCATGTATCTTCTGTGCCTTAGATCTCAGTGTGAAAGCTTTGGCTAACCCACAACACGACAGCCTTTCTGCATTGTTTTTTTTACTTCTTATATACATTTCTTTCACCCAAAAGGGGGCGTGGCTTTGGCAATGCTGGTCTTAATGTGTATCAAATGTCAAAATAACTCAAAGCCTATATGACTGGACTATGTGTGAATTTATTTTGAAAGGGCAGACACAGGAAGTGTCCACGCTCAGCAGTCAGACAGGAGTCAGGTTCATTTCCAGGGCTGGTACCTGCAGTTATTCCACAGGCTACTTAATAACATGTCGGGCAGGAAATCCAAAGTGTGGGATCATTTTGAGAAGGTGAAGGACGAACCCAAGGTGATATGTAAACTCATCTTCATTGGTCGACTACAAACATGACGTATCATCTGAAACATGGAAGTAGCTACATGCCCATTAGCCCACAGCGTCATTAACAGGCGGCTCGCTCAGTGTGTGACGTGCACTTGTAGATAAAATATAGGCCTATATTAATGAAGGTTCATTAGTACGGTTTTGTATTTCTCTGTAATGTAGCACAGTGTTAACAATGTTACTGATACTATTCTTTCTCACACCTTCAACTCAAACCACCAAAATATATCATTTAATCATTACATTCATATCAGAAACATGTGGGCGACTAGTCCACTGATGGACCCTGATGAGGACTAGTGGTTGACTAGGAAAATTCTTAGCCGTACTAGACTGCATCTGGTTTTATCTTTTATCCATCTCTTTATCTCTGCATTAAAACCACCCAGTGTTTCTTCACATATGACCTTCAGTGACCTCAGCAGTGAATGGTTGTGTTGTTCAGTAACAGCTGGCAGTGTGTATCTACAGTGTGGACCTACTTGCCCAGCTGGTTCCTGGAAAGATCGAGGGTCCTGAGCTGGGAGCACTTCCACTTACTGGGGGTCGGGAGTGTCGCAATGTGATTCCCACACAATCTCAACGAGACCAGAGCCTGATGGGAGGACGAGTGGGAGGAGGGGTGAGATACTGTAAACCACACATTCACATTTTCCTTTCAAGGAGTACACAGACAGCTGGCTGACTGTATTACTGGCCAGCTTTCCCATACAGTGAAGAAAACATAAGCTCCAAAGTTCTCACTGTGGTTACTGTGTTATGTTGCCTCAAATCGTTCACTCATTAGTCATTCACATCAGGCATCTTTTAAGAAGGAAAAAGATCTGATAAGAGATGCGGCCAAGCCTGGAAGAAAACATGCATTAAGTATGACACAGAGGCTGTGATATTATTTTGCTGCAGCAGCTCCCATAAGAACTGAAAATGGTTTCTGTTCCAAAAGAGATGTATCTGGTAACATGGCAGATAAAAACGAATGCAAGTCGTGAAATTGTGTTCTGAAACTGATAAACCCATAAACCTTTCCACTTTCATTTATATATCATCTTTAAATTTATTGTCATTTATTGATCATGCAATAGCCCAGCTGTCAGAAGAAAGTGCCATATACAAGGATGTATAAAAGCCATCTTAGTTATTTGACAGACCGCTGACTTTTGTTTTTGTTTTCCTTGTCCTTGGTTTTAATTATGACTACATTTAATGTACATTTGTGTCTACATTATGTTCCTTGTTTACCACGCTGCACCACAAATTGGCCCTTTGGGGACATTTAAGTTTTATAAGACTGTCTTTTGTTTTCTCTTTATTCTTTCTCCTTTGTTGGTTCCACATTGGGTCGTATAACAAAGCTGTCAGGATTTTTAAAGGAGACCTTTTGTGTCTGCTGTGTAGTGTTACAAGGAAGGAAATTCAAATAAAACAGGGCGAAAGTTTCAGATGATGAGGTAAACATACGCTGAAGTTCCCTGTAAGCAAAAACCTCAGGCTCCCTAACACAGTGGTTCCCCTTGGTCGTTAGTTTAAGGTCAATTCAGTGTCATGTTGGCAAGCTTGTTTGCTGTCTCTGTCAAGTAGCTGTCTGTTAGTTCCTCACAGCACTTCAAAATAAATTCACTGTGAAATTCCCTGTACTTCAAAATAAAGTGTGTTTTTTGACATGTTTGCAAGTCACTTGGGGTCCATTCAGATTGGACCTGGGACCCACCAGCTGGGAACCACTGTCCTAAGGGCCTGCACCTCAGCGCTGGCAGCTTTTTTTCCCCCAATAGTTCCCACTGAAGAGAGCGCGTATGCAGCCGTCTAGAGAAAAAACGCAATGTCCAGCATCCTTTTTCAGAGCGCCTCGCTTTTTTTGTGCGGCTGCTCCAAGTGCTTCTAGTCAAAAATCTCTGAACTTTTAAGAAACGCGCTAGTGATGTCATGCTACTCCTTTAGTTACTGTAACAACAAAGACAAAGGAGCCAATCTGTGGGAGCAAATTGACCAACAGACACTGAATGTTGCTGGTGAGTGTTAGTTTGTTAAATGTAGTGAGGATGCACGATACTACTGGCACGTCATCGTTATTGGCCGATAACGACTTTAAAATGAACCATCAGAAACGCCCAACGTGCTTTTTCTTAATTTGTACAATGAATGAATATTACATACATTGAAAAGAATTGTATTTCATGTCTCCATCTGCTGGTGGGCCGTCACAATACGGTAATGCATGTATAATATGATATTAAAGGGACAGTGCACCCAAAAATGAAAATTCTGGTCTCGCACACGTGAGCGTGGTGCACAGAGAGGTAGTTAGAGCTACAACACGTGAGCGTGGTGCACAGAGAGGTAGTTAGAGCTACAGGCTACAATGAGGCTAAAAACAGAGTTCAAATGACATTTTTCCAAAAAAAACTTTTCATGTCGGGGCTTCAGGACACTTGGATCACTACGGACAAGCAGTATGGAGATATTTTGTGGTTTCAATTATGTGTTTTTGAATCTGGGGCGCCGTCAGCCTCCATTAGGTGGAGTTGTGTTGCTACCTCCTCTCCCCTTGGATCTCTGCAAGTGATGTGAGGACTCTAAAACTTCACCTGAGCCTCCCTCGGCATATGGGTGAGTAGATAATGGCTGAATTTTCAGTTTTGGGTGCACTATCCCTTTAATTCCACTACAGAAGAGACTTGATGATCACGAAAATTAGGTGGGGAAAAAAGTAGATATATCAAAATTCGTATCTGTTATCGGCCAAATGAGTTGTTACATATCGGCATATCAGATATTGGCAAAAAATCCAATATCGTGCTTCCCTAAACTGTAGTCAAGGTTGAATAAATTTGGTACTGATTCCTTTAAAGAATTATTGATAATAAAATGATATAAATACAAATCATGGATGGCTGCTTCACCTCCGAATGTTTTCAGTGCTTTTGTATGTTTGTGCTGAAGCCGCTCTGACATTCAGCTGGCCCGTGTCACATGACCCTGCAAAACTATGTGACATTAAAACAGCTGCATGCAGTCGCACACTTCTGCATCTACTAAACGAGAGAGAATGCTGGACAGGAAGCGTAGTGTGGTGCTGTTTCTCACCCTGCAGATAAACATAGAGACAGAAACATGCACTATGTGTGACAAGAAGGTAAAACACAGCAGCAACATGAGTAACAACCTCTTCCAACATTTAAAAACAACACACCCTGAACTTTAAAAAGAGGCTGAGTAAAAACAAGAAGACGCCCATAATAAATTTGTCATACGTTTGTTGACCAGTACGTTTAATGTGATTTCCTTTAAGTTTAATTTTATTTTTTTCTAAAAGAGACCATTATTTTTAAAAGAATTAATACCATTACATTTCTAACAGAAAGTCATGTTACTGCACTCTAACTCTCTCCTGGTGCTTCAGTGACTCAAAGATGGAGTCAACTACACAGCAGCAATGCCATCTGCAGGCTACTCAAAAACATCACACACACAGGAGTCTGACTCCTTTTACTGTTAATGCATCTATTTCTGTTGGATCGATATATGTGTAACTGTTAATTGCACTCCAGCCTGGTGCATATACAGATGTAGAGTAAGAGATACAGATGATGATTCCTACCTCCAGCTCAAAGATATATGAGGGCAGCTCCTTCAGGTTGTTGTCAGAGAAGTCCACCTCCTGCAGCTGAGTCCTCCAGAAGATGGAGATGGTGTTGGGAAGACTCTCGATCACGTTGGAGGAGGCTTTGCATTGTTTCTGCAGGAGAGGAGGAAGAAGAGGATGCATTTCTGTTACTATGAGGAAAACATAATAGTTTATTGACCCCTCCCAAGAACAATCAGCATCTCCGTGACGAAGGTTCAGCTGTTACTGTGTGGTTAGTTGATCAATTTTAAGATAATGCAGTTTTAGTCGACAGTAAGACATGCACTGTGCATTCCCCAAACTTTAAAGCACAAGTTTGGTGTTATTTTATGTTTCCTCTTGTAAACACATCCCGGGAAAAGACCAACAACACCAATATGTGTGTCCAGTGTTGACCTGGGCATACACTGTACAATTTAAGCTCATTCTGACACGATTTTTGAGCCTCACGCCTTTTCCTTTTGGAGTTGGACCGAATTTCAGTTTTATCCGGCATCATTTGCCGGCAGGGTGCAGGGGGGAGCGAGGACCAATCAACTCTTCCCAACCAGCCCTTGGACATTTGGAGGAAGTTCTGACATGTCAGAAATTTCAGACGGTCATTGTCAGGCTGTCAAACAGTTGAAGCAGAGCCACAAGATGAGTGCCTCTTTTCTCACTCAATTAATCGTACAGTGCCTATCCAGCTATCTTGTACGTGCTGCTAACTTGCTAACGTATGTGTGTGTGTTCATGTGAGAGACAGACTTTTCAAAGCTCAACAGCAGCAAACCCGAGGTACACTGGCTCCAAAAACACCACATCCAAAATCCAAAAGTCCCACACGTCATCACTGGCAACTTCCCTGTACCCTTCTCCAGCCACGTCATGAGTCTCGGTGTCATTCTGGACAGCACTCTTTCTTTCGACCCTCACATAAAAAACATTACCCAGACTGCTTTCTTCCGCCTCCACAACATTTCCAGACTCCGCCCATCACTGTCCCAGTCCAGCACTGAAGTCTTGGCCCACGCATTTGTTACATCACATATTGACTACTGTAATGCAGTTCTCTCTGGCCTTCCCACCAAACTCATTTACAGGCTTCAAATCATTCAAAACTCTGCTGCCTGGATCATCACCCGTATCAAATCATCCAACCACATCACCACCATCCTCATCTAACTACACTGACTCCCTGTTCAGTATCGGATCGACTACAATAACCTCCTGCTCACCCTCAAAGCCGTACACAACCTGGCCCCCACTTACCCCTCTGACCTTCTCCAGGAGTACACCTGCTCCCTGCGCTCTTCCTCTGCTGGTCTCCTGACCATCCCCATCTCACGCCTCAGCACCATGGGTGCCAGGGCTTTCAGCTACACTGCCCCCAGCCTTTGGAACTCCCTACCCCCACCGTCTGACAGCATAACACCCTTCAAATCCCATCTCAAATCCCACCTACTCACTTTAACACTGACTGTACCCTCTGACTGATTTTGATGATCGTACCATTCAGCGTGAGGACATAAATCATAAGAGGATTTAATGGTTCAGTGGGAGTTGGAATTAAACAACAACATTTTCATACAGTGTATGCCCAGCTTTAGTCTGTGACTCCTCTGCCCTGTCTGGGACCAAAAGCCAGAACAACAGAAACAACAAAATACACTCATCTGTGGAACGCAATAAAAATATTCAACATTTTGTGTGAACCTTCATCATCCTCCTCAAATGTTATCTTTGGCACGGTAGCTAAGCCTCTCAAACTGCTCCTACACCATGATGCAACATTGATCAAGATCCTGTAAATGAGAGTGCCTATAGACAGCAAAGGAAAAAGATGTGTGTAGTGGATCATCAGCAGTCTGGTTTCTTACCAGTGGACAGGCCCAGGGATCAGGGAAGGTGCTCAGTGTGTTCCTGCACACGTTGAGGAAGCTCAGGGATTTCAAACAGTGCATGACGGACGTGGGCAAAATGGTCAGACAGTTATCGGACACGTCCAGCTCCTCCAGCTTACGGAGGCCGATCCAGTTGGTAGCTGACAGAATGGAAATAAAGCACACAGCCGAAGTCTGAATTACACCTGCACAAATGACGAATTAAAGAACTGCTGCTTCTGTTGGGTTTTAGGATGTGTTTATGATGCAGCGTATTTGTAGGGTTACAGCTCTTGGGCCATCTCTTTCAAAATAACCCCTGACACGCGCCTGACAAACACTGAGTAAATATATACTTTTAAATCTACATTAAATATTTATTACATACATTAGTCTACATGCATACAATAGTTCTACAGAAGCAGAGTTGGAACGTACTGTCAGGGATGTCAAACAGGACGGTGAGCTGGTTCTTAGCAGCAGAAATCCTCTGTATGCGGGTCAGATGGAGAAGTCCAGGTGGTAAACTGGTGAGCTGGTTCTGGGAGAGGTTTATCTGCTGTAACCTGAAGCACAGGAGAGACGATGACAGCTGATGAGTTTCCTCTTTATGACACAAGCAGCTACATCCAGGCCCACACTTGTAAATGCCTTCGCTGAGGGAATACTTAAATAAGCTTGTCTGCCATTTTAGCCGAAGTGAGAGGAGATCGATATTCGTTTAATCTCTGAGTCCACAGAATTTACTT
Organism: Epinephelus moara; assembly: GCF_006386435.1. NCBI lineage: Eukaryota > Metazoa > Chordata > Actinopteri > Perciformes > Serranidae > Epinephelus > Epinephelus moara. The sequence continues at coordinate 46,631,487 of NC_065506.1, read as the reverse complement.
CAGGACATGTTCAGCCTGGATTAACACGAAGACTGGAAACAAGGGGGAAGCTATTCATCCACACTGTATTATCTGAATTTAAGACACAGAGAAACAGAGAATGAGACAGTCAGTACGTTTACACGCACAATTAAGTTGAGCTCCAGTTACAGCTTGACTAGGCCTATTGGACTACTGTCCTCATCCCAGTATACAAGCACTGGAGGGGAATTGATTTATTGACAGAAGTATGTCCGAGTCCGCAACAAAAGGTGGAGATATGCCTACTTTCAGCTTGTAAGTATTGCACCTTTTTCCGGTTGACCTGTTGTGTCACAGACGAAACAATCGACCAACATGTTAGCTACGGTTAGCTAGCAGCTAACTGGTGCCATGGTGGACAAAGTCACAGCTCTGTACATTTCATCCATTCATAAATGCACGGCTCTGGATGTCGATGGCATCATGTTGTTACCAGCTTCTTCAGCTGAATCCAAATGTCCACCCTTGCAGACTTCAATTGAACTAATGTGACGCATTTACTATCATCATGTAAAGTCTGTGAGGGCAGAGACTGCAAGTGGCTGACAGACAGCCCCCGAGACTGTCCAGACTCTCTGGAAGTCTGCAGAAAGTCCGCTTGAGGCCCCTTGTGGACTGGCTGAATTGTGGATTTGGAGACCTCAGCACTACCAGACTTCCCGTGAGCGCGCCCACAAAGTCTGGGAGTTTTGGACATTTGGATTCAGCTTTCTTCTGTTACACATTTAATGCTATTCACTTCCGGGTCAAAGCCCAGGGCAGAATCTGTGGAGCATGCTCAGAGCGCCTCAGCCAGTTTTGGTCTCACTGACTGTATACATGCAGGAGGAATCTGACTCCCAGTCACATTATCTGGTACCCTGGAAATCCAAAGTTCTCGCGAGAGCACAATTTGAATTTGCTCAGCGAGTCACTCTGGCAATCAGTAATGATGCTCATTACTCATGCCATTGGAGCCGAGCTGCACCAATCACATCGGTGTATATGATACAGGCGGGCCAGAGGCGAGCTAAACAGATGACGACAGCACTGCGACAACGAAGTCCGAAATCAGTCAGTAAACATTGCAAGATGGCTACGGATGAACACCAGTTGTTTGAAACGGCTTTGGCCGCTACAATGAACGAGTTAGACTTGGCTTTTTCTCTAAAAGAGGAACAGAAGACGGCGCTCGAATCTTTCCTTTGCAAGAAGGACGTTTTTGCTGTTTTGCCGACCGGCTACGGTAAGAGTCTAATCTACCAGTTAGCTCCGCTGGTAGCTAAGTGCTAAGTATTGTTCTGACTGGTCGTAGTGTTATCCAACTGCGTGCAGTGATGCATGCTTGGTGCCGCCCCTCGAGTTGGGCCATTTGCATTACTCATGGCCAGACCCTAAATCTTTCTAGATTTGGATCTGGATTTCCAGGCTAATTATCTGGGTGTGTCAGCCCGACTTTGAGAAATTCACTTTAGTCCGATTTCAGTCAGACTAACATGTTTACATGTAGTTTAAAAGTCTGGTTTTAGCCAGACTAACACAATAAATCGATTTTCTCTAATGTCATGTAAATGTACTGATTGTGGTTTCAAGAGCATTCAGAGTCAACAACAACAAGGTTCAGTATCTCTGAAGTCCAGTCCTCACAGTGGGTGGATTGGTAAATCTGTAGCCAAGAAGACACCCTTAGATACTGGATTTAAATATAGTGAGACAGTTTGGAGTTATCTGGAGCTCTACAGAGCAGTGGCAGAATAAGAATTCAGATCCTCTAGTTAAGTGGCAAACATACCTGGAGCAGATGACTTCCTGGGAGCTGTGAGCAGCTGGCAGCTCCTTCAGCAGGTTGTTAGAAAGATCCAGATTCTGCAGCTGCATGAGACCCCAGGGCACCACAGAGGGCAGCGCAGCCAGGCTGTTGGATGACAGATCCAGGTGGGTGATACGTGACGAGACATCCATGAACCAATCCAGCTCCAGCCAGGGCAGCTGCAGACCGCTCCAAGACACACTGACAGTCTGCGCACAGACAGACAGACAGACAGACAGACAGACAGATGAGGAGAGCCACCTCTAACCACCTTGACTAAAAGTATTATGAATTTATTCATAACACATCATAATTCTTAACGTTTTATTAAAGTGAATAAATGAACATTAGCAACTGAACCCAGATGAGCTAAAAACGAGATATTCTCTGGAATTATAAAGTCATAAACTGCCCAAAAAAAACTGAGATTAGAGTCACATATTTATGAGACACTGGTCAAGGAACCACAATGCTTCACTTTGCGATGGTTGAATCAACTTTATCAAACCACAGACACTGCTTGGGTTGCTTTTATTTTACGGTACATTTGTAAGACGTAATAAACTGTATTTTCTATCAAATTACACCATGAATTAATTTTTTTGCAAGATATTTATTGGTATTTATTAGGTTTATTTGGGTGCGTAAACCCACTCTACCCTCTCTCACCCAGTTTCTTATATTTGCAAATCTGTGCATCAATAGGCCATTTTTGTCTGGTAACACTATAAACTATTAACTGGACATCTAGCAACGGCAACCTGTTGTTACAACAAGACATAGACATGTTTAGATATGTGATTTCACTGATACTTTTCCTTGTTTTTTGTCATAAATTTGTGACTTTAATTGCTCAGTTTTTTCTCTCTCAAATTTACAACTTAAAATATTAAAGTTTCTATTACCGTAAATTTACTGCTTTAAATCTAATTTGTATTTTGTAATATTTTTATCCTTTCTTGGCACTCAGTCACTTTTTTCCTGTTTTTCTTTTGCTTCTGACTCTTGAGCTGCTGTAACGTTTGAATTTCCCCAGTGTGGGATAAATAAAGTCTTGTCTTGCCTTATTGCTCGAAATATTACCCCCTCCCCGGCTAGTACTTTTGTTTTACTTCCAGTACAATGGCCGTAATATGATGCGGTAGTGATGAGATGAACTAAACCAAATTACAGTGGTAACATTGAAGGTAATCTGGTCATGGTTCTAAAATTTCAAATCCAGTCTAGAAAAGATCCTTTGAAAAAAACAAGATTAATTGTTTATATGTAAATCCTGCACTTTGTTTATTTATTCATTTCATTTTATTCTCAATTTCTTATTTTCATTTCCATAGACAGGTCTGTGCTGCAGAGAGCTCATCATCACAATATCACAATAACATATGTGGACATTTTCAGTATATTAAAACTGTAAAATAACTTTTTAGAGGTAAATGTCTTCACACTACAGCTGATGGGCTTCTGGCTGGCTAACATGACACATTGCAGCTAGCAGCAGGAACATCACTGACCCAGACCACATCATTAGTCCTGCAGGTGGTGAGAAATGAACGGTGTGTCTCCTGAACCCTCGACAGGCAGAACAAGTTAATGAGCACTGAAGCTGCCCTCAGAAAAGTCATTTTCTGAGGACATCAAACAAGTGCTCTGTGTCATGTCATCATCTGTAAATCAGTATTTCTACATGGACACCAGTTCCCGTTATGTCTTCTTATGGTTTGAATCTTATTCAGGATATGACAGAGAGCATAACCTGCTAATTAATATGATTCTAACATTATCAGGTTTCTGTTTAACGTCTTTGAATCTTCCAAATCCCAGACACACTCTGTCATCTCTGTACTCTTTTACTGACCTATGGGCAAAACAGCTCTGATGCAAAGCTATCTGTCTGCACCTCTATCAGCTGGATATGCAATTAAACTTGAAACACACATAAATTTAATGGTATGAAAACAACTCCTCATAGGCTGTCTTTCCTGCTGCACTGTTTTCTATTCGGGAACACAGTGGTGACACGCTGCTACCTACCTCCTCTCCTTCTGCGTTGGAGGTTTCCTGTATTTGGAGTCTGAGGAGGTGTTTGCTGAAGGCTGGATGGTCCATCAGTGTGTACGAGGAGAATCCTGCTCCATTCTGCAGCAGGAAGCGAGCTATCTCCTCATTACCTGCAACACAAAACATGCCACTCACTTCATGTGTTCACAGCACCAGAGGTGGACAGTGTTCACGCTGTATCTGTCACCAGAACTGTTCCAGCACTTCTGCTTTACATGTTTCTAACCTGGTGTTTTCTCTTGCAGGTGTTCAGCGTTTAAAGAATTAATTGTCTCAAGGTATGCATTAAGGAGTTACAGCTTAGCCATGGACACACAGCTGCTGTAGGCGGTGCTTAGCTCCCTGTGACTGGATTGTGATTGGTCAGCCGAGGCAGGATCAGGATTAAAGGGCAGATTTATGTTGCCGGTACTTCAATCTGCCATTTAAAACTGTCGAACAATTTAGTGGCCAAACATTAATAATGTTAAATTAATCACGGTGTTGCAAGCCATAAAGTCAGAGCATAAATGAGCTGCTATTACTGATAAGCAATCACAATCATCAATGAGCTTGTCAAGGCTGAAACTCTGGTTCAACATCTGATCTGACATACAATATTTCCAGGACGTGAATGCAGGAGTTAGATACTTTTTGAAGGCAGAGTAAGAATAATATTTTCTTTACTTTGGGGATTTTGCATCAGTAAAGCAGCAAATCCAAACTGCAGTCTCCAGTGGTCTGCTGTGTCAGTACCGACGATGTCTACACGGTTCTCGTGTGTGTGTCTCTACCTGCTCGTGCAGCAGCGTACAGCGGGAGCCCAGTGATGACAGCAAACTCATCGCTGTGGATGGCGCAGTCTTTGGCATCAGCATCGTAGCCGTGGACCAGCAGCCGGACCACGTCCAGGTGACCCTGCTGGCAGGATGTGGCCAGCATCCAGTTCAGCAAGTCTCTCCTCAGACATGGACCTGAAAGGAGACAGAGAGCCAACAGCAGTCAGCAGAGGTCAGTCAGGGTATGCTCTTCTCTTCATTAACATCCACACAGACTGCACCGCAGAGCTTCTGTCAGTCCAGAGACCATTTCTATTATTCTGAAAGCTTTAAAGGACCTATGATGCAGCAACCTAACGCCAGCAAACCTGGTGCGTGTATTAGACTCTAGACTCAGCATTTAAGACCATCTTTAGTCGTGAAAGCTGAATCTGGATAACGTTAAAGACAGCCTACAGTTTGGCCACAGCCTCTGTGATGGATGGATGAGTGATAGGAAACTCACTGTGTCGTCTGCCTCAAAATAAAAACTGGCACCAACCACATTTTGACCAAGACTATTAATATAAATCGAAAATAACAGCGGACCTAACACAGAACCCTGGGGTACACCATTACAAGTGAGCCAGTTAGAGGTTATGTGTTTTTGTTCTACTTTCAGTTCAGCAGGAAATACAAAATATGCCGATATCACGTTGGCTCTCCCAACAAGCTCAGGACGTGGTGATGACATTGAGTCAGGGCCTTAATTAAAAGCACAGGTAACACAGTATGTAACCTTTAAACACCAGAAGGCAGATTAGCAAAACTAATAAGGAAAATATATTTATGTAAACTAAAGATTATTCTCTATCAAATCTCTAATTCTCTATCAGCACAAGTCCTGACTTTTAGTTTCTACCTGGAGTTTGGTTTTGGTTCTGAAAGCACTAAACACAAAGTTCAACCATTATCATAATCAAACAAAAGGTTCGCCCTTCCTCCCACAGTCTTCCTCCTCCTACCAGGAATAGAGTCCAGCAGCTCTTTGACGAGGCTGGCGTGGCCATAGTACGCTGCCAGGATGGCTGGGTTGCTGTTGGACGGCTCCTGGGGAACAGTGATACGAGCTTCTTTCAGGAGGTAACACACACTCTGCAGGTCACCGTGCTGAGTGGCCACACACAGGAGACGGTCCTGAAACAATACACACATAATGAATCACAGATTAAACATTGGCAGCCCCAGAGTCCTGTTGCTGTGGTCCTGTGTACAGAGTGGTGTGCACATTGTGTAAGTAACAAATACCATCTGTGCACCCATGGGCGTGTAGGTCTTAAAATGAGTTGTGGTCAGGCACGTTGTTGTTGTTTTGACTGCACCGTTGACCAAAGCTGGTGCAGTATTTTTCTGCTATTCAAAGGCGCATTATTTTAGATAGTAAGATGAGCTTACATAGAAAGGTTCACAACATAAGTACACTGCTCGTTACACACTCATCGGATGTGTGGATGGGTTGCAGGTGGATGAAATAATACCTCATCAATGCGGAAAATATGAACAACATCCTGTAAAATATGAACATAACAGAGAGCAGACTTCACATTGTCTGACTCCACATTGGTAAAGGGACTTCACTTGACACATTCACACACAATCACACACTGCTGGCCAAGGCTACCATGCATGGTGCCACCTGCTACTCAGTAACAATTCACACACTCTCACACACTGATGGAGCAGCCATCAGGAGCAGTTTGGGGTTCAGAATCTTGCCCAAGGCATGTGGAGTGAAAGAGCCGGGGATCGAACCGTCTAGCTTCTGATTGGTGGACGACCCGCTCTACCTCTAAGCCACAGCTGCTCCGTTAAGAGAGACACTGTCCACACTTACACACAAGAGCAACGTAACTTTATTGATTATTTCAGAATCTAAACGTTTAGCTCTGTTTCCTCTGTCAAGTTTGTCAAGTTTGTAACTACAGTTTTTAGTTTTGCTGCTTAAATGACCCATGATATTTGTGGCAGTAACTTTGCTGCTCTTATGGTTTTATTGATTTTAACTGCACCGTAACTGTAAGTTCACACCAACAGTGACCAGAGCTTCCAAAACGGCGGAAGTCATTTATTTTCAATAAGAGCCTGGCGACTTGGGTGAGCCATGTAACTTTGGTCGTCAGCCACGCATCTTGGGCGACCAAAGCGACCGGAGTGGTCCGGAGGGGAGTTAAAACTCGTTTAACTTTATGGTAATGAGCTCTGATGCGGTTCGGCAGCAACCAATCGGAATGCTGACATGCATTGATGAAGCGGGTCCCAGAGAACAAGCCAGTAACTTTGGTTCCTACAGCACACTTGTTCCAACAATGGATGTCGAGAAGTTTATTATTTGCGTTAGTGCACACCCAGTCCTTTATAATGTGTCGCTGTTCGGTTACAGAGACCAAAATAAAAAGAATGAGACTTGGGACCGCGTCGCGGAGGTAGTTGGTTGGTCTGGTGAGTGTTAAAGTGTGTAATGTTAGTAATAGAGGAGAGAATTGCAGGATAATGTTGCAAAGTAGCATGCAAGTCTTCCTTGCTTGGTTCGAATGGGATGACATACGTTCTCTGTTTTCATTGACCAAACATAACTTTCTGTAACTATGAGCTTTTTGACTGGACAACAGCAAGCAGCAACTACGCTGCTTTCAAGCCAGTAGTCCGCTTTGTGGCTCCTTAAAACTGACAAGCACGATCGAACGTTCAATGATTCACGTGATGAGCGACTAGAGCGACCAAAGCTGCCACAAATATTTTTGACAGTCGTGCTTCTTGGGCGTCCGCGAGAGACTTTGCCTCTTTTGCAGCTACTGGTGTGAACGTACAGTAACTTTTATTCTTGTATTTTATGCCGGTCTTAGTGTATTTTAACTTTTTATTTTCTATTCTTTAGTTCTGTAATGATTCGCTTTTAAATGTCCTTTTACAATGTGCTTATTTTGCACCATGTCTAAATGCTTTTGATGTTTTATGTCAAGCAGTTTAAGAACATCTACTTTGTTACTGAAATGTGCTATATAAATAAACTTGGCTTGCCTACTGAATTACTCTGAGCTGAAAACCATCGCTTCTTCATCTGTTGTGTAAATAGTGCACCAGATGCAGCCTCACCTGGCTTTTAAACGGAATGGGAGATGAAACTCTGGTTGGTTGAATTCATGTAACAACTAAAACACACCCATGTTTAATCAAGGGACTTAACACAACCCCTTTGCTCCTTGCAACTTACATAGCATCCAGATTATGCATTGTTCACAAGTATCACAACTGGAGCTGGACATGTCCTAAATGCACTTGTGCCATGCACTTTTGACCACAAGCTACAGATCATTTAAACAGAGCCCTGTATGTTTCAGTAAAGTACAAGTCTACTTCTAAACAACCTCCACAAAGAGTTGAGAACGTTAACAGAGTGTAACCTCGTGCTCTCTGTTGGAACAGAGTTGAGCCACAATAAAAACAACTTCACACTTGAATATACACTTCTCCCTGCTTAACCCTCCACCATCAGTAAAGATTGAAGTAGTTATAAGAGAAACTTGTTTTGTCTTGTTGACTGATCGCAGGTGACTGGTTATTCAGGTTCTATGCTTCTAAAAAAGGGTTCACCTGTAACATACAATTTGTGTAATTGTTCTATGTCATGACTAGTTTAGAGGAAATAGAAATCTTTTAATAGTTTAGCTTATCTTTATCTGATTAATGCCACTTCTCTGTCACAGACACACCACGTCATTGACACACCTGGCTGTGTTAAAAATCTGCGATGACGATATGGTGCTGGAAGTGTGGCTCGCCTGGTCAGACATACCCAAAATAAATCAAGAATAATTCCATAACCATCAGGTGTCTACGCATAATCTTGGTCTCTGTGGATAGATATGATCTCAGAGACATCAGTTAAAACCTCCTCTATTGTTGACCTGTGTCATTAACTCTTCAACTGACAGCCAGTCAGCAATCAGGAGAGATGCTTGGTGACTTAAGATTTTATAAATGAACTATAACCAGAACACACATTTTTATTCATGTGGTTGTTTTCATGTCCCAGATAATAAACATGAGTTTTACAGGTAAAACATGAGACTAACAAAGGCTCATTTAGAAGTTTATTGGCGGGCACTGAACTGTTCTGTAACTGGGCGGACAGTGCTCAGTGTAGATCACCTGTGTTTTGGCGGTGATCCGTGCACAGCACACGTTCACTGTTGACACAAGCTTCACACAGAAGGAAATAGACTTGAAGCATAAAAATATGCTTCAGGGTGAGGTTATATGAGTGAGAGTGAAACATGAGACGTAACAAAGCCTGTGTAGAGAGGTGGATCGATTAAAATAGAAGCGTATCAGACACACAGATGACTGAAAAAGATGCTGAGGCGCCTCCTGTGTGCACGAGCCTTCAATGAGTCGGCACTCAGTCTGTAACATGTCAAAACTGAAAGGTCCATTTGATATAAAATAAGACCAAAGGTTAAGAGTCTCCAGCCGTGTTTGCATCTCTGTGACGCTGCACATCAGCAAAGCAGTGCTTTTTGACAGCAAAACATTAGCAAGTTAGCATGCGCACAATTACACATCCCTGCACTAACTAATACTTTTTAATTATTTTTATTATTCTAACTTCACACTCACATTAATACGCTGGTGGCCGAGGCTACCTACAAGGTTCCACCTGCTACTCAGTTTTTAAACGTACTCGCACACCGGTGGAACAGTCATTGGAGCAATTTGGGGCTCAGTATCTTGCTAAAAGATGCTTCGACATGCAGACTGGAGGAGCTTGGATCAAAGCGCTGATCTTTCGATTACTGGACGACTGGCTCTACCTCCTGAGCCACAGTCGCCTCTAATACCGGCATAATGTTTAATATGATATGAAAAATTCTTGTCGTGATACTCGCAATATTTTGACTTGCTGACGTATTGACGTCATACTGTTTTGCAAGGCAACATCAAGCTCACCTGCAAAATGTGACTCAAATTATCACCTGACCAGAAAGAGATTCAAAATGACCACACCGAGATGCAAAGGAACTGAAAAGAGACACAATAAAACTATAAGACGAGGCAAAACAGCCACAAAGAGACAAAAAATGACCAAAAAAGACATTATATTATCTCAAAGAGACATAAAACACAACAATAAGATGCAAAACAAAAACACAAAACAAGGCTAAACAACTATAAAGTGTGTGTGTCTTTCTCCTGTGTAGGATTGCTGGGGGCTTTTGCATATCTGTGCTCAGATTGTCTGATAATGCACCCCTGTAAGGATGCACCAAGAGGACAGCTGAGTTTGAAGGGAATGTCAGCTCTGAAGAGGGTATCTCTCTAAGTATCGGACACATTAAAATGTTGACCTGGTGATGGCGCTACGTGAAAAGTCAGAGGATCACCACAGTTTTTACAACATGAATGTCTCAACCACATTTCATCACAATCCATCTAAAAGTATCTGAGATATTTCAGTCTGGACCAAAGTGACGGACCAACCGACACAGTTAGTGTGACTAAAAATAGTCACAATGGAGGATCTGAAAACAAGTCTGGTTGCAAACTGATTTCAATAATTCATACTCGGTAAAACTGCCACCATTTAATCAGTTAGCCAGACTGAGGAAATACCAGAGACTGATTCTGTGTGTTTGTGTGTTGTGTGTTTTCTCCATCTAACAGCTGAATGCAGAAATGGAACCAGCCGATCTGTCACAGAGGCAGAAGTAGGCCAGATCTCTGCTGACGCCTGAGAAGAATGAATTCCCAAATCAAAACAAGAGCATGACACGCCCACTCATAACCAAACAGCAAACACAGAACGCTGCAGCACTGCAGGGAACACTCTGCATATCTGAATAATGAAACGACCACACAGGACAGGGGCAAAGAAAAAGAAAAAATTGTGGGGACCAAATTTGACAGCAGCAAAACTATATCAAAACATAAACTCTCACACTTGAAGAGACTTTGAAGAGAATATAGATATAGTTTCATTTTCAGTTCAGCTTTAATTAATTGAGCATAGCGTTAGTTCAGTCAGGACACAATGTCGAGCTCAGCTCACATCCCAGCTACATCAGCTGATCTCAAGGAGCCCAATTAACTGATGGATCTGCTGATTGATGGAAGGGAGTCAGCCGATAAATCTCATTCAGGACACCCTATTCAAACTGCTCTGGCCTGCCTACTGTTGCTGCTTCCTCTGCAAGCTACTTTGCAACCTGCCTCCACCCCAGCTCCTCCTTTTCATGCTGTGTCTGACTTATCAGTGTCATTTCTGTTTGTCATTGATGCTGCTCTGTTCTGTTCCTGGGGGTCTTTGCTGCTGCTCTCTCTGCCTTAGGCTTTCCCTGTAGGTGCATGAAAGGGCAGGGATGTTTGCTTACTTTATCTCAAGCTTTCCTTGTAGGCGAGTGGAAGGTCAGGGAGGTTTGCTCTCTGTGCCTTAAGGTTTTCCATGTAGGCGAGTGGAAGGGCGTAGAGGTGTGCTCTTTCTGCCTTTTAATTCATACTTTCAAGAAGGATAGTTTCAGAGGAAAATACTAGAATCACCCCCATACAGATAAAAAAACAGAAAAAAAACAGACAAAAACAAAACAAATATAACGTAAAATAAATCAATTAATCTCTCCTTTCTTTAGCTCTGGCTGGTTTACTTCACCTGCACGGTGAAGTTGCCAAATAAACCTGACACCAAAACGCTGGGAGAATGCTGAGTAATACAGCAGACTTTCCCTGGCAGCGATAGGTTTATTCAGCATTGTGTGAAGAACTCGTTTGACGAGGACTTAAGTCTCACAGACGTTCATTTATATACATACAAAAAAAATAAAAAGGACTCACACACAGCTTTAGTGGACAATAGGGAACTTTTGTTTCTGATTTAATTTCAAAGTTTAGTTCCTGGTTCGATTTGTTCCTGTGTGTTCACTGCACGTTATTTGTCCTTCAGGCCTGATCACATCTGAAACACTGACATACTGTAGCTCTGACGAAAGACTAGCCCTCCTCTCTTTTACAGGAACACAATATCAAATTTGAGACTTTCTTTAGAAATATAAAACAATCCAAAATCCTCAATCAGAATGGTCCTTAAATACAAAAGGACACATTACTTGTGCCAATAGTAAAGTTATTCACATCAGAAATAACCCCATGACTTATTATAAATGTGGTGAACAGGAGAAATGTAGAATTTATAAATTCTGAATATTCACCGCTGGTAACTACCAAAGCTGCTTTTATCACCTTGATGTTTGTTCACATGTTTGGTTTTTATTAGTTATTTGATGCTATAAAAAGCAGGTCTGACATCATGGTTGACAGCTGTGTGTGCCCTTGTTTGATAGCACTGCTTGTGATTGGTTGGACGGGTGTATGAATAGGAAGTTGACACAGAGGAGATTGCTACTGCACAGTCTGCGGCTCCAAATGACATCACCAGCGCAAGATGGCAGCAGCTGGATATTTTCGCTTCATTTTTGTGCAGTGAGAGGAAGTGGAGACGCGTCGTTTTTCTATACTGTCTATGATTTTAACATTTAATTACCATATACGACAGCACACGGGTGCAATGGTGCTTGGTCAATAAATCGATTGCTCTCACATGCTCGTTATGGGACAAGGAGAGTGGTCCTATTAAATGGCCTAGTCGAGCTGTAACTGTAGCTCAACTTAACTGTGCATGTAAACGTACTGACACACAGACCGCAGCCCAACCAGCACTGCAGCTGATGTGATATATATGCATACTATATATTTTGGATATGCTCACCCCGTCGATGCGGGGCATCCCTGCGCTGCACTCCACACAGCAGGCTTGTTGGATCAGCTCCCTGGCAGACTCCCCCTCTCCGTCTTCATATGCTGCCTGGATGTTCTCCAGAGTGGGAGAAGGACCCAGCGTGGAGCCGGGCCCTGGACCCTCCAACAATGATGCTTTGGCTCCCATTTCCTCCCCAGGGCCTGACAGAGGAGAGGACAGAGGCAGAGGACAGACACAGAGGACAGAGACAGAGGGACAGACACAAAGGGACAGACAGTAGGACAGACACAGAGGGACAGACAGAGGGACAGACAGTGGGACAGACACAGAGGGACAGACACAGAGGGACAGACAGTGGTCAGTTAAAAGGAGTATTGGTGATGAGGAACAGGATTATATGGAGGCTTGTGGCATCACGCTGCAGATTGAACACATCATATTACTGTAGTCCTGTTAGCAGCAAACACCCAAAACTAGGTCACCTTATTACAGCATCCTCTGTGACGACGGGGAAACAGCCTCCCTCGCTTTTGATGATACTGTGTAATGTATCCTCAGTGCGAGGCCAAAATAGAGAAACACCAAGTGATGTTTTGAGTCATCATGGATGTCATGGCAATCATGGATGTACAAAGAGAAGTAGATACAGCATTGCAGGCGGGGTCATGGTCATTCCTATGAAAGTTGCTCATTGACGCATGAAGCCAAAAAAGCTTGAATTCTGCAGTATGAAATTATCCTGATGCTCTGCAGCATTGGACCCAAGGGCACTAGAGACTTCCACCAGCTGAGCGGCTAACTTCCAGTTTAGCACTCCGCAAACTTGAATGGGGTTAAAAATGATTTAATCTTGCGGCTCTTCTAGACTCTCAAAATGTTATCGAACTGAATGGATCAAACCCTGACAGAGAAACAAGTTATATTGTGGGGTTGTGATGCTCAAAAAAATTCATGCATTCAGAAATGCTTATGATGCCGGATCCAGATCCTCGTCACAGACTGGGAGATTCTTAATATACGTACATCAATGAGGCTACAGAAATGGCTTTATTAATTTCTGTGTGGACAACATACTCAATAAAAAGGACATTACTATGTACACAAACAATAAACCATGCATAAATATAGAACTAAATAAATGCATTCAAAGGAGTAGTACACCAATTGAGTTTATGGGCAAGTCTATTGCCCATAAACCCATGTGATTAAATTGCCCATTTAAGCAAGATGTCAATCAAGAGCTTGGAGTTAAGCCAACATTTTGGTGTTGAGCTGTCGGCATACTTGCGTGCAAACAACATGGAAAAATATGAACATTTGAAAATGATGATACAGCAGTTTGCGGATATCTCTGTATGTAATAATGTGTCTGGACTAATTATTTTCCTGGATTTTGATCATCTGAACCTTTGGGAGTGCATGACGACTGTATGCGGACCATTTTTGTTGGAATGAAGCTCAGTGTTCAATCAGGAAAACTTTCTTTATACTGTATTCATCCACAGTTCTCTCTCTGTCCCACCGCTTCCTCCCATCAGCTGATTTGGGGCGTTCTCTGAGTTAACTCATCAAACTTTGCCACAATCTCCTTCAGCCATTCATGTTGCTGCTACTAAACTTTAAATCTGTTCTCCTCTCTGCTCCTGTCAGCTGTCATTTTAGACAGAATCATCACATCTTCCTCCACCCCATTCACCTCCAGTCACCGTGTCCAGAGCCCAGGACAAGCTCATCAAAAGCCCACTCCTCTTCACATCCAGATCCTCAGCTCCCGCTTCACCTCATCTCATCACCACCATTACCATCACCAGCGTCTAGACTATATTGGGGGGTTCCCTAATCTACTACAGCTTTACCACCTAACTGCAACAAAACTGCACAGAATTATTGTACAGTTAAGTTGCTATTGCACACAGTTGAAAATATAATAAATAAATAAAAATAAAATAAATAATCAGTATTGCCAGTAGGTGACGCAATCACCAAAACACCTATTGTGCCTGTAGTTTGCTTTGGACCTGGATCCTCACAAAGCATGTAAGTTTGTGGCAGATTGGACCATGTATGCTGGAGTTACAAACCACTTCCTGTTCGGTGGCGAAACACTGACATTTGACACCTCGCCACCGTCACACGGTTCATCAAAAACTCAAGCTTCAAGCAACTTTTGATGTCAAACGTTTCAAGATGGTGCAGGCAAAATATGAAGCCAATCAGATCAAATATGAAGGAGGAGTTTTTTAAAGTATGACCTCTGGAAATGGCCAAACATGCACCAAAATTCCACATAAAATTCAAAATGGCTGACTTCCTGTTGGGTTTAGAGTATGGCTCCAATAGACTTTTTTGTACTTCTTAGGATGTTACAAGTTTCGTACATGTAGGTGAAACCAGCTTCAGGGGCTGCTCTGTAGAAATTCAACAGGGGGCGTTACTGAGCCATTTTGTGACACCCGATATCCAGACCCATATCAGATATAAATTTTCTCCAGTTCTGAAGTGTGTGCAAAGTTTCATGAGTTCTCGAGCACTGTATAATAATAATAATTCCTTCAGTTTCAAGAGAGCCTTCACGACCGCCTGTAGTCGATGCTCGGCCCTAATTAGGGAATTATATCTGCTAATGGGTGATTAAATCCAAGGGCAATTTATTGACTTAATCAGCTGCCACCACCCCCAGCTAACCTTGTGATCACAGCACTTCAGATATCCTTAATCCCATCAGACGCTCACAATAATGACCTTTTCTCTGACGTCCCCCCAACCGGGCGTTCCCACCTGAAACAGCAATGAAAAATGCAAAGGGCTGCCAGTTTCAGTAACAGATCCATGAGGTGTACTGGCCACAAAAACACTGTACAGCAGTTATGTGTCAGGATTTTACAACTTTTTTAACACTGAGCAGTTATTTTATATTCCTCCTCAACGATCGATAAAATGTTTCCTCAGATTGCTCAGCTTCACAAGACAGCGTGGCGTGCCAGAGTCTGCCCTGGACCAGCGTCCTCCCCACTGATCACTCACTCATGTACAACGCAGACACTTTACATGCTATAAACAGTGCAGGCGGGTCATGGCGCTACGCAGCAGTGCACTTCCTACAGG
The DNA here is from genome assembly GCF_006386435.1 of Epinephelus moara. Lineage (NCBI taxonomy): Eukaryota > Metazoa > Chordata > Actinopteri > Perciformes > Serranidae > Epinephelus > Epinephelus moara. The sequence goes on along the minus strand of NC_065506.1, from coordinate 46,615,970 downwards.
TCATAATTAGGCCCGTGCAAACAGGAGTCAGACCACAGCGAGTGTTTCCTTGTTTCAAACCGTCAAATGTGTGACTATTGTTGCTCAGAATGAGCCCATTCATTCAGAACTGACGGTTAGTGATTGCTGGTTGATTGCACAGTTTTCTTTCCAGGCCTATTTTTAGATAAATTTCTTGGTGAGTCTGAGTTTCACTGTCAGTCAGACTGGTTATTCATTTTACCAGCAAACCTTCTGTTTCCTCTTTCAGCTGCATGTGCCTGCTTCCTGCAGCCCAGTGGCTTTCCTATGAATAATTAAGACACGGAGAGTCTGACTGGGCTGCTGAGGCTATATGAGAAAGCCCGAGGGAGTGAAACCATTAGACACACGCGCCTCCCACCCACCATCAATACTCTGCTATCACAGCCTCACACGACCTGTCTGGGGAAGAAGCTAAAAGAAGACCTTGAGAGGAATGAAGCTGCCAACATCTCCTCCGTTGCTAGATTTCCCTTTTCACTCATCTGTGTGGTTGAGTCTAGTTTTAGTTTGGAGATCAGAGGGAACATTCACTCCTGACAAACAGTGGAGACTGAACATCAGTGTTATCGGCAGTGGACAGGACCAGAGGGGAGCTGAGGAAAGAGGAGGAGATTTGAGCATTGTCAGTTCACATGGCGGAAATGAAACACAGGATCATGTTACAGACAGCACAGAGACATAAAAACATCCAGTGGAAGGCCAGTGTACCAACAAGGGATGCATCAATCAAACTTTTTCTCTCCAGATACAAGTTTTGACACCATAACTCTGAGTATCTGCTGATATGAAGCATCAATCTGACAGCAGCACTTTCTTTTTCCCCAAATCTAAAATCTGTACACATCACTGAGGCCAGGGTAAAATGAGTTTAGTGAAAACATTACATTTTATATTAACAGTGACAAAGAAAACTATTAAGGTGGATCGACTGAGTCAAGGCCAACGCAAATACCTAATCCGCTTGGCCACAGACATCTTCTGGAGGCAGAAGTGGCCATATTATGATGAGAGTGTGGAGCTGTGGAGGAGCAAAGGGTGGATCAGACTCATAAGCCCCATTCTGTACAGTTTTTTTCTGTTTCCACTGTGAAAAGTTGTGGATGGTACCAATAAAACCATTCCTGACTGTCCCCATGTTTGGTCCCCCCTCTGTTGGGGTACCTAGTACACAGATCTGGTACTAAAAGGTGGAGCTGTGAACACTGCAGTCTGATTGGTCAGTAGAGGACGGTCACTCTGCTCAGGGCTGAGTTGTGTCTGGTTTTGTAACCACAATTCATGACGTGGCAAGTTTTACATTAGTGAACTGTAACTATAAAATGAAAGGATGTTTTGCTGCCTCTCACAGCAGCTGGAGTCTGAGAAAAAATAACTTCATTCACTGGGCCGACTGCCGGCAACTTTTAAGGTGGAACGTTTACTTGTAATGTTACTCAATGCATGAGGTGATGACGTGAATCCATCAGCACACCTTAAATTTCAATATGACAATTTCGACCATTCCATTAGTTTTTATTGTCTCATTCAATGACATACACTTTTATTGAGTGCATCTTCAAGCATTTAAAAAAATATATATTAATTTCGACCAGATTATGTAAACTGCATATATTCTAATCCTCACGTGTCGTTCCTGTGGGCTACAGCAACACTAAACCCCTGAGCTTGCCTGAGAAGGACTAAATGCACAAAGCTGCTATTTTTAAATATCCCATGGAGAGAGACTCTCACTGCAGCCTGTTCTATTTTGTTCTGAAAATGTGGGCGTGCAGCCTCGTTCTGTGGACGATAAACCAGGTGCAGACTTCCATCTGTGTCACCGCTGATGAGGAAATACAGCGAGTGACAACAATCCTGCCCACTTTTAGGGGCATTGTTTGCGGTGGAAACACTAAACTGACCTAGGGTCTAGGTACCATGTCTGAAGGGTTACTTTTGGTTCCAAATGTACGTACCATTAGCGCTTTTTAGACAGGAATTGTGCAAATTTGCAGGAAAGCCCAATCAGTCTTTTTTCAGCATTGGCAGTATAAAAACAAAATCGGGGAGTGCAGCAAAATGCTGCCTGCCTACTTTTGTTTATACAGAATGCGCCTTTTTCGGGGCAATGGGGGGCGTGAGCAAGTAACAAAACCTGTAGCTCAGCATGTGACTTAAACAGTGACGTGCGAGGGAAGCCGCGGCTGGTCAGGCGGTGATTTTCTCGTAAGTCGGCCTGTTCTTCACTGTCCCCGTCATCTGACGGTTAATCGCCTCTTCGTTTGTGAGGACAAGGAGGGCGCACAATTCCTTGTCTCCCCAGTTGCTCATCTTTACAGTGTCTGTCAGGTTTGCGTTTCCCTCTTGCTACTAGCTGCTCATTCCTGCTATCAGCTGTTTCCTGTTTATCCACCGCCAGTGGTTCGCACGTGCAGCGTCATCAACAGGTCCTCCCACAAGTCATCAACAGCCCTCCTGTTGCGGAAGACCGCCTCGGTCTATTTAAACTAAAAGAGTTCCGCCAATATGACTACCCTACGAGGCGGAAAATTGGGCGCCTCGGATCAACTCGCCAATCCGCCTCTGTGTGTCTAAACGCTCGCAGCTTGCCGGCAAAACAGCCCAACATTCGAGAAAAATCTGCAGTTATGCAGCTATGCATAACTTTAAGCCTTTATAAAATGTAAACCTGAGAGTTATTTAAAACTTCACTCCCCATACAGCTGTCATGAATGATGAAATAAGCTTTAGAGACTGAAACTGTTTTATGTACCAGGCTGTAAACATGCTGTAAAGTTGGACATTTTAACATGGGGGTCGATGGGGACTGACTCACTCTTAAAGACAGCCTCAAGTGGCCGTTCAAAGAACTGCAGTTTTTGGCACTTCAGCACCGGCAGTTGCCGCTTGAGCCAAATGCAAATGACATCTGTGCAGTTTGGCCAAATTCTTAAGAAAAACAAATCACCCCTATGCCCAACTCGATACTTGTGATTTGAGATTTCCTGGATCTTGTGTTTTGTACTTACCCCTGCCTCATCCAAAAGCACCTGTCGGACCTGCCCTCACAGCCGAGCTGCACTTCCTTCTTCCATTGTAAACAAATCTGTAACTATTGTCTTGTGTTGTTCCTTCACATAACTAAGACTGTGGAGGTGTAAAAAGAAAACAGGCTACACAAATTAAACCAAGGGATATACATGAGGTGGTCCTCAGTGTATTCTCCATCTTGTAAACGGTCCTTGGCTGAAAAATAATTAAGAACCTCTGCTTTAAACGCTGGCTGAATGCATCTGAATGTGGTGCAGGATGATAAATACATGCAGGACTCTGTTTAGAAAAGCAGCACCAAAAAAGAAGAAGATGCTTTACGTCGTCACTGTTTTGATTCTGATTGAAGAACCTTCGTTGCACGAAGCTCCCCCTCACTGTCACTCAGTGTTTCCTGCCTGTCTCTACTGTATAAAGGCAAAACTCCACAAAAATAAGCTTTAAAGAAAGAGCAGGAATAAATCCGGCCTGAGGGATTATGGAGCCTTAAGGAGTTTAAGAAGCTGCTAAACCACCTAATAGAATTTCATTCAGAGACCTTTAGCTCTCCACAGCTCCCTACATGCTGATTCAGGAGCATTTCTATTGGAAAAAAGTCTGTCAGGCTTAAAGGAGTGATCAGTATTGTACAAAATGAATATCGGATAACAGCATGGCTCCATGAAAGCTGCTGATCAGTATCAGTGTGAAGCTTTCAGGGGAATTTCCACCTCGACACCAAACATTAATCCACTGTTTCACTTTCCCTGTCGCTGCTGGACCACAAGAAGGAAGCAGCTTCACATGTACTGTGGACAGGATTCAGTCCTAACAGGCAAAACACAACAAGACAAACTGAATCAGCCAAAACACTCTACTGTACACACAAAAAGACACTACCTGCAGCTGGTGAACTGAAAACAGGTGTGTTTTTCCCTTCAGTGTGATGGACAGGAGACTCTGCTGCAGGTCACTTACAGCCAGTGCTCAATGGAATGACTCTGCACACGTGCTGGGATCAAATCAGTGGTGCCATGCTACTAATCGAGAGACTTAGGTCTCGATCATGCAGAAAGCGTTTTAGGAGCTGGAAGCAGCTTCTTGTAATTGTTTTTAATGAGAATAAAGCCTTTAGTTTGTTGTTTTTGCGTTGTGACATGCCACACGTTTCTGCGCTTTTGCCGGAGCGCTCTGAACTCCTCTAGTCCAAAAACTTCAACTTCAATGACGTATGGCACAGAAAAACGCCACACGTCATCTTCGCTTTTTTCCCATTGTCCAATCGGCTGATTTAAGAGGCGGGCCTTCTGTGGTGGTCATTGGTAAACAATGGAGGAGAGAATGGGTGGTAGCAGTTGCTGGATACCCAGAGCTATACGGCCCGACGATAGACAGCAGGTTGTCAAACTGCCCCCGAGTCATCCTGAAATATGCCTGTAAACGTCCATGATGAAGGAGAAGCTCCTGGACCAACTGGTGGTACTCCCCATGATCCAGCCTCTTTTTTAGGGTCTCATGTACCCACACAGATCTCTGTTTATCTGCTGACAGCCTCTCACCCTCAACCAGAGCTACAGACAGCACCCTCTGCCTCAACATTTAAAGAACAAGCGACTAATTACTGTGAAATAAATTAAAATAATAAATAACCTATAAACTGATTACAGGGGAAGGTCAGTGTAAGAAGGTGATGGGGTGGTTGCCTGGCAACAATAAAAAGGCACAGCAGGCTTTTTTATTTACTAGTTCAATTATTTTTAAAAAGGCAGAGCAGTGCGCCTCGTGTTTTGTAACCTGCAAAACGCCTCTGTGTGAGCAGGGCCTTATACTGATTATTTATTACCAAGACTGCTATTGTCCTACCCACTAGATCTGAAACTGGGGGTCCAGACTCCTATTAGAGGTCACCAAAGCCTCTTGAGGGGGTTGTGGGGCCTTCTTGATTTTAGAGGTCCAGTGTGTAGAATTTAGGGGAATATATTGACATGGGTTAGGGTTAGGGTTAGGGACATGAAACATAAGTACATTTTCTTTAGTGTATTATCCCCTGAAAATAAGACTTGGAGTCTGCTCAAAATTCACTTAAATCACTTGTTTTACGCAAATGTCCTGCAGTTACTGTGTATCACTGTTTGTTATGGATTGAATATAATATGAAACTACCATAAAATATGTCACTTAGCCACGGGTCATTAGTGACTCAATGAAAGATAAGGGCTTCCTTGAAGAAAAGGTTGGGAACCACTGACCCTAACATTTGTATCTGTGAGATATTCCTTGTTTAAAGGGAAATTTCGGTTTATTTCAACCTGTCTCCTATCGTCCTAAATTTGTTTCAAGTGACTAGTGACATAGAAATAATAGTTAGCATGTTAGCCGTTAGCCTAGATACAGCCGGGGCGCATAGTAGCGTCAGACCTGTTAAAACGTAAGTGAACGGGCAACCTTC
>NC_065506.1:46593650-46610054 GCF_006386435.1 Epinephelus moara | reverse complement strand
ACAACACGTTTACATGTCGTTTTCTATATGTTCTCTGACATTTATCCTAACGATATGAGGCGGTCTTGTTTAGTGGACTAACTTTGCACTTGAAGGTTGCCTGTTTACTTATGTTTTAACAGGTCTGACACTACTATGCGCCCCGGCTGTATCTAGGCTGTATCTAACATGCTAACTAACTATTATTTCTATGTCACTAGTCACTTGAAACAAATTTAGGACGATAGGAGACGGGTTGAAATAAACCGAAATTTCCCTTTAATAAACTCAGACAGTCGGCAGCTTGCCTGGTTCCCCAGTGATCCTAAAGGCCAACAGACAGTCCCACCACAAGCTTCCTCTTTTTATGAAACACTGCAGTTAAGAAGGGATCACTTACACTGTGTAGTTCTATATCTCAGTTTAAGTGCATATTGAGAGTATCTTCCCTGCTTTACCTTTTTACACTACTTTCTGACAGGGGACAAAGGCTGCTGAATTACTTTCTTCAAAGCCAGACTCCACTGAGAAATACACTGATTTAACATCACTGAACACAGGAGCTGCTGGTCTACCACTGCCTCCACCATTTTTTTTTGTGTGTGTGTGTTATTGTGTGACTTTGGCTTTTCAAATTCACCAAATTCACACAATAACACAAACTGGTCAAGGCAGCAGTAGACCAGCAGCTCCTGTGTTCAGCGAGCAAAAAATTATTGTTTTTGTCAGTGGAGTCTGGCTTTGACGAGCGCATAGATGGGAAACTGAAGCTGTTAACTGCTTCCCTGTTCAAACGGGCTGTCTGACAGCAAGGTTAAGCTGTAGAAATACTCTCAATATATCGTACACCTCAACTTCTATTGGTTGTTTTAGGTGGGACTTCTTTTAAGAGGCTAAAATATATTCACAGTAGTACATTGCTGAGCTTCCATTTCAGCTCTTTTGCTGCTTTTCCTACAGTAATCCAATAACCATGAAATCTGAACTATCCCTTTATTTATGCTCTGTCTCTGTGATACAGCGTGTTAGTGGGATCAAATCAAAGTCACAGGAGCAAAGTTAAGCAGACGCAGCCATAACTGCTCCTATAACTTTGTCCCAACACAGTTATGATGGTTTGCTGTAAAATAATTTACGTTAATATCCTTTTGATTTTAAAAATTCAGACGACTGTTACATAAAATCCTTCTGGTGCACATAAGGTTTTCCTCTGACCTGATCAGTGGATAAATTCCTGTTATTTCCCTTTAAAATGTGACATTTATAATTGAAGCTGTTAAAGACATCTTAAGAAACATTTAAACAACATTCAAACCCCACAAAAATCCTCCCTTAAAACCCAGTGTAATCCATGCATGCGTACTTGAGTGAGATGTGTTCAGACATCAGAATCAGGTTAATGCATCCTCATAAACACCCAGTGCTGCATTAATGAGCTCTACAGTATGGAAGTCATCAGATCCATCACAGCTCTGCAGACCACACTGAGATCTGATCTGATGTCAGTACACTGATCGCAGAGTCAGAGCTCAGCGCTCAGTAGCTTTGAGGCTCAGTCAGCCCGACATGTGCAGCATATAAACAAGCCTCAGTCAGCGCTGGGCTCTGTCGTCTGCTCCTCTCTCCCACTAACCTGCTCATAGCGAAGCAGCGTCTCCTCCTCTTCCTCCTGCCTCTATCACATCTAAAGCTGAGCACTTTCTTTTCATGGCTTCCCCTCAGCTGCTGTGTGGCTTCTACCCAGCTGTGTTCCCTGGATGATCTGCCTCCTCTCTAACCCTGTGACAGGCTGAACGGGGTGGGAGAACGGGGGGGGAGGCAGGGAGGGAGAGGTATTGAACAGGAGGAGGGGGGAGCAGGGAGAGGGAGCGGGGAGTGATGCTCCTTTGTTTAAGAGCCACGCCAGCCTCTGAGCTTCCTGTATCTGTCTCCCTCACACTGCCTCTGCTCTGATCTACTGTAATCTTACACTGACCAGTCAAACCTTTGACAGCACTCAGCTCAAAGTCCCGATACATTTTATACCTCCTGCGAATATAATCAAATTAATCACGTTTCCACATGTATCTTGTATCTACTGTTAACCCTCCTATTGTCTTCAGGTCAATTTGACCTTGTAGGACAAAAGTTGCATAGCTCACGGGAAGAAAACAAGAAGGTTAAGACCTTGTTTCCTAATCTTGAAAAGCAGAGTTTGTCACATGTTTGTCCTGGGCTGAAAAACTGGACCCCAATGAATGATTAGAGGAAAGTGCAATCAAACACTGATTGAAGAAGTTACTGCAAGGGATTAAATCCTAAGATCAAATCAGGAGTGAACAAATATTGGTTAAATTGTGTGCAGAACTGAAATGGTGTGAAGAATATATGGCTGTCAACCCTCAGTTTTGCAGTCACACCCAATTTATGTAATTCCAAGACTGTTTGCGGACCTTAGTATGCAGAAATATTTAAATACACCATTTTGAAAAATGGCTGTATTCCTTTATCCCTTGCCTAAATTTAGTGCAACTTTGGAGCGTTATTTGGCCCCCTTTCCGACAAGATAGCATAGCATAGTTAGTACCAATGGATGCCTCAGGCCCTCTAGTTTGATATGATACCTGTGTCTTCACTGTAGCTTTAAACCTTAGCCTGATACAACCGTTTTTATTTGCCAAGTTACTCCGCCTCACCCCACACCTTCAGCTCTGCCTGTCAGTAGGGCTGCAACGATTAGTCGACTAATCGATGACTAATCGATTATTCAAATAATCAGTGACTATTTTAGTAGTCAACTAATCGGTTTGAGTCGTTTTTCACAGAAAAGTACAACAAAAGTGCCCCAAAATACTCTTATTGCAGCTTCTTACGTTCAAATATTGGCAGCTTTACACACTCTCCCATGACGGTGAACTAAAACCCTTTGGCGTGGGTATGAAACAAGACATTAGATGACATAATTTTGGGGTTTGGGCGAGACAGGCCGACATTTTTCAACATTTTAACACATTTTTCGATAAAATGATTAGTCGACTAATGGAAGAAATAATCGACAGATTAGTCGACAATGAAAATAATCGTTAGTTGCAGCCCTTCCTGTCATACCTGCTGCTTCTTCACTTTCTTTTGCCAGACCTTTGTCCGTTGCCTCTCTGCTGCTTTCATTTTCTTGTTGGTACTCTGACATTTCCCTGAGTGGTCTGTGTTTTTCAATGAGGCATTCTGACTTAGCTAATCAGGCAACAGTCCACCTCACATTTATATTAGCAGCACTTGTGAGTTCTCCGCATCATGCACCTGACTCATGTCAGATGGGCCGCACCATGTCACAATACCTGCAGGGGGGGCATCAGATAGCACCTTGAGATGTGTTTTAAGTATAAAATTACATTTATGTATCGTGTAAATACATAGAACTTGTCAGTGATTTAAGTCAGTAAATAAATTGCTGTGCTTGATCCCATTTAAGGGTTGGCCTTGGGCTGGGGTCATCTGTACCCTTTGACCTCCCTGACGGCGGGCCTGGACACTCGATATCAAACAAAAGCCAGAGACTGTACCGTATTATGTTTCTGTGAGCTGTAAATTCACCACTTCTAAGCAGAAGGCAGAAGATAACATTATCTCGGAGTCTGACCGGCCAAAACCTCCATCTCACTCAGACTCACCCTGGTCTGGGTCTGATTGCCTGCAGAGCAGAGCAGTGTCAAAGCAAGAATCGCTGACTCTGCAGCTAAATCTAGGGACCAAAATGTCCCCACACGTACACTGACAGAAAAACAAAACAACAAAAAAACAGACCGCTTCACTTGAAGGAATATCAGTCACCTGAAGGGTCACCAACTGATGATTTGATCCATCAGTTTTCAGGGGGCAGACCTGAGTAAGACTCATGATTTTATTCTGACATCAAAATTTGTCTACAACAGTGAACTTGTGTGAAAAGTCGTGCACCATGTTTCACTGTCAAACTCAACATCAACCAGCACAAGACCTGTCCCCACTTCTGACGTAGACTAGCCTGAGTGTCAGACTGAAGCTCCCAGAACCTTCAGTCTGACATGGCTTCCATTGAAGGCGATTTACAAGGGGGAGGGAATTTGATTTTTCCCTAACCAATCAGTAGAGATCAACGACTCACCCAGAATCTGACGTCATTAGTATCCATGCCTCGGGGGTGCCGAAAACAAGCGAGCATTGCCCGTTTAAAATGTCTCCGTCGTCGTGCATGCCCAGCTGCATCGCTGTTAAATCCAGTTTAGCAGCTTCCTTAATTTGGTCCTCCATTAACGCGAGTAGTGGCGAAATACCTCGATAGCATCATTAATGTGGTCTGTAGGATCTGTAGCGGTCGCCATTGTTGCTATCCTCACCAGTTACCCACCGGCGTACAGCTTGACATCAGCGTGACGCTGATTGGCTAATCGCTAGACCCCCGGCGTTCATTGGTCCGTCCATCGTTTGGACGAGATAAATCGCAAATTCATTGAAGTATGCCAGACCAGAGATGCAAGCCTACTCAGTTGAGTGGGCGGGGTCTATGGTCTGGAACCAGGCTAGACGTAGACAGGAAGTTAAAGTATAACAGCAGATCACAGCAGCTTCCTTGTTGCTGGGAAGAAAAGGTGGACAGTCAACCTACTATAATCTAATCTACCACAGTCTCTCATCTCCTGCTGTCATCCTCCATCATCTGTCATTAACTCTGCTGTCATCTAGCACACAGCTGAACTACAATCTACTGTAATGTGGTACAGAAGCTTTGTGTGTGTGTGTGTGTGTGTCATATGAGAGTGAATCTTTTTCAGTCTGGTTCATACATACAGTTAAACAGCAGCAGATACAGCGTGCGGCTCTAAAACAATCACACTTTCACTTCTCTTTTTGCTAAATTTAAGCGCTGCTACGATGCCTCCACACATCGACACATTTCAGTTTGCAGTCAGACCCCTCATGAACCTGCCTGATGCTTCTCACACAGACAGAGACAAGGCCATGTAGAAGGATAGATCACTTACTGCTTTGTGGCTCCATGCTGCTGGGAGTGTCTGCAGAGTCCTGGGGAAGGCCAACGGACCAGTAGGACATTCCTACTGGAGGTACTGGTTAATCACTATCAGAGCAGAGAGGAGGCCTGGATTCAGCTGTCACCCTGCACACACACAGACAAAGCAGCAGTGATGAAGTAAAGCAACACTAAAACAGTTTCTACCCATTAAACAGACACAGTTTAGCTGTACAGCCCAAATGAGACCATATTTATTTAAAAACTATGACTATTTTAAGTGCATTTTGAAAATGATGCAGGCCAACAAACCCCATCACAAACTATGAGTGTTGATACATTACCTGCAACAAGCCTGCACAACCCTCTAAATGTGCTATTATAAAAATAGAAAATGTAACCAAGGCCCTCCAAAGCAGCACGTCTTTCATCGAGGCAGGTGAGCAGCCCAAACCACAACCAAGAGCTGCTGAAGGCCTCCTCGCCACCGCACCGGACTGGCCACTAATGGTTGATCTGGTCAGGCAACTCAAGTTCCCAGCACACATCACAGTGACATTTTTGCGACTTGACATCATTCTGTCAGAGGCCACTAAACAACCTGCCCTGATAGAGCTGACGGGAAGAGGAAGAGTCATTTGAAAGGAAGAATGCAAGTAGCAGGAACTGGTGGAGGAGTGGCGGGGCAGGGTTGGAGAGCACACTGCCATCCTGCAGAAGTAGGTTGCAGGGGATTTGCCGGTCGATCTCTCTTCCGAACCAACACCCAGATGTGAATGAGCGGGCTGATGAAGAAAAAAGTCACCAGGGCTATGACACGTACAGCAGAGAGAGCCTCCATGTGGCGCTGGATAAAGAGGGGCGATCCATGGGCTAATGGTGCTGGGACACAAGTCGGGGCTTGATCAACCCCGGCTGGGTCACCTGTGAGGGTGTATGATGTTGCGAGACCCGAAACACCCGATGAACCCAGGATACATCACTGATGATGCGTCCCAGCGTCTGTAGGATGTATCATTCACCACTTTTAAAATATTCTGCATCAAACTACACTGTAGTGCACAGTCATTAAATAAATGTACCGGACTCAGGGAAAAATAGCAAAGCCGTTCTTCAATACACAATATTGTTAAATCTGCAGCAGAAATCTTTCTTTTTTCTCTGAAAGAAAGAAGAAATTTTAACTTGAACAGGTTCCTTCCTCTGGCCGCTGAGCACTGCACTATACTGTGTGTACTAACTGAACTATTTTTAAAGAAACATCACACAAAGGGAACTCAGCAATTCAATATTACACCTCCACAAAAGGAAACAACATGGGGCTGACATATAATTCATAATCTGTCATGCAGTTGTCTCAATAATGTAGATTTTTACTATATGACTGTTATTTTTTGTTTATGCTAGAGTTGTACCGATGCTGATACCAGTATCGGAAATGCCTCCGATACTGCCTAAAATGCGGTATCAGGTATCGGCGAGAATAGCCTATGACCAATTCTGATACCACGTAATGCCTCACGTCATTACGCATACGCATGCTACAGGCAAAGGAAACAGAAACGGAGCAGAGTTTAAAAAGCATTCTACTGTAGCCTTTAAAATGTCTTTTTTACCAAATTGTGCGGCTGCACTTTAACATGTGTCTTGATCTGTGTCAACGCTAGATAATAATAATAAAAAAATGTTTTATGGCATTCATTCTACTATTATGTATTTATTTCTTAATATTTTACATAGAGTTTTAGGAGTTGAGACATACAACAATTCATATCCCATCCATTTTTATTTTACGTTCGGTATCGGATCGGTACTCGGTATTGGCAGATACCTAAGGTTCAGGGATCGGAATCTGTATCGGGAAGGAAAAGTGGTATCGGTACATCTCAGTTTATACCTACACCAAGGATATTTCAGAATTTATATTTTGTCCTTCCTATTTCATTATTATATCTCTCATTAATACTGTATTTTATTTTATTACATTATATTTTTGTACTCTGTACTCAGGTCTCACTTGTAAATGAGATCTTGATCTCAGTGTGACTTCCTGATAACATATAGTCTAGGCATTCTGACGTCCTGAGTATGTGTTAAGACCTCACACTTCCCTTAATGTAATGTGTGTTTTCTTCTTTAAGTTTCATATTTAAAATTTATGACACAAATTATATAAAAATATCTAACATTTTAGTTTTTCCTTTTTAATAAAATTGAAGAAAAAAATCTATAATCCTGTTTTGTCTTTGTCATTATGGGTGTTGAGTGTAGACCGATGATTGAAAATTGAATATAAAAGATTTTAGCATAAAGCTGCAACATAACATGTGAAAAACACAGCTTTCTAAATGAAAGCTATCTACTCATTTATTTGAGATTTTGCATAGATAGACTGTCATATAATTGCATTTATATACATTTAACTTCATTTGATTGAAATGTAATTTTCTATTTCACTTATAATCTAATTTAATTTAACCTTAAATCTAATTTAATTCAAATTTTATTACATTTTTCATGTTATTTCAAACACTTAACAGTCCAGACAAAATCCAAAGGCAAAATGCAAAAGCGACAAGCAATATGTTCGGTGTCAGGGTTGAATCTTGTTTTAGTGGTGAGTGTAAATGTAAGCATGTAGGCCTATGCTTTTTTATTTTTTATTTAATCATGTACTTTGTGATTTTTAATTAATTAATTTATTTTCATTTAATCATGAACTTTGTGATTTTTATTTATTTGTTTGTTTAATTGTTTTAATTCTTTTTTATTTTAATCATGTACTCTGTGATTTCATTTTTATTTTTTTATTTAATCATGTAGTTTGTGATTTTTAATTTAATTTCTTTTCTTTTTTTTAAAGATATTTTTTCAGGCATTTTTAAGCCTTTAATCGATAGGACAGATGAGCGTGAAGGGGAGAGAGAGAGAGGGAGTGACACGCAGCAAAGGGCCACAGGCTGGAGTCGAACCCGGGCTGCTGCGGCAACAGCCTTGTACATGGGGCGCCTGCTCTACCACTAAGCCACCGACACCCCTTAATTTATTTTCTTAATGTTTTTATTTAATAGCGTACTTTGTGATTTTGTGTTTATTTTTAATTCTTTTTTAAGTAGTTGGAAAAACTTAACACCTTCATCACTAACTCTCCAAAATGCCATGCTATATTTGAATAAACATGGTAAGCCATAAATCTAGGTCAGCACACCCTCGAGCTGCGGAGACTCTCAGACATCCAGTGGAGCTGCAGAGGAAGGGCCCTTAAAACTCTTCAGCAGGTCCTCCCTGCTGCTGCTGCTGCTGCTGCTGCTGCTGTGTGTTTCCTGGAGGATCTGACTCAGAGTGAGCAAAGATGCTACGACAGTGTCTCAACTCTGAATTCATCCTACACTAAACCACAACATGGAAACTGCAGCAAAACCTGGACACAAAAGCTGCTTATGCTGCTGATGGTGTCCACAGATACCACTGATATGTTAGATTTGCATAATATCGACATTTCAAAGGTGATGTAGTGTATGAGCTGACTGTCATTGGGAGGTGGAGGAGGTGGTGGATGGCGTGTCAGCCGGGCAACATGCCTGCCAAGCTGCAGACTACTGTTCAAGCCAATAACAATAAACCGGTTGTTTTTAGTGAGTCATTGCTGTTTTAATATCGGGTATAGTGTCTCGACATGTGGTTGTTTTTCACCACTTTTCCAGCGAGGACTTTTCCCCCAAAACATGATCTCTTCTGCACCATAACCAAGTGCTTTTTGTGCCTACATCAAACCACACATGAATCACAGCCCTGTTGGTCCAGTTTGGAAACCTCAGAATTGCATCTCTGCTTTTTGCAGATGATGTGGTTCTGTTGGCCTCATCACACCGTGACCTCCAGCATGCACTGGGGCAGTTTGCAGCCGAGTGTGAAGCGGTCGCGATGAGAGTCAGCACCTCCAAGTCTGAGGCCGTGATCCTCTGCTGGAAACCGGTGGATTGTCCCCTCTGGGCTGGGAGAGAGTTGCTGCCTCAAGCAAGAGAGTTCAAGTATCTGGGAGTCTTGCTCACCAGTGAGGTTTGAATGGAGCATGAAATGGATCACAGCTGCAGTGATGCAGGTGAAAGGGACGTCTGGGGTGCTTTGCTCGGACTGCTGCCCCCGCGACCCGGCCCAGGATAAGCGGATGAAAATGGATGAATGACAGTCATGAAGTTTCAACGTGTCCCCTACATAATAACATACAAATGTATAGTTTCCATTGCAGAAATATACAATGCTAACACATTTTCTGAAGACTGAGCTGCACTGAGTGCTCAGCTACAGACCTAAGCTCAGCCAATACACTCTGCAAATGCCCCCCAAAAAGTGAGAGTGGATGTTGGGAATCGTATCAGGCTCATATAGAGTTTACAACATTTTTTAACATGTTTATCGCAGCCATGAGATCCTCACTGGTAGGAGAAAGGGTGCTAGTAGCATGACCTTTAGCTTCGCCTGAGACAACCAGTATAGTTGAGGTCTCGTCAGAAATTTCCTCTCAGGGGCACTTTTCTTGTTTCTTTCCTTTGCCTGGTTTTGTCACATTGTATAGAATTTCACAGCTCACTTTAAAATCGCAAATTAGGAATTAAAGCCACAGTGTGTAGGAATTTCTCCCATCTAGTGTTGAGATCATATATTGCATTCAAACGGATAGCGCACTCTAGCGCCTCACTGTTTCAAACGCGTATTGCAACAACAGTAGCTGCTGTGTACCAAAAAGCTATGATAACATTGATGAAACCATGTCATCCGATACTTCATGGAGTATTCTTTCAGGCTCCTACACAGACACACACGACGCGAGTTCACAAACCCCCTCCTCACCATGCTGGCTGTGTGTTCAAAGTAGGACTGTTGGAGCGGGTGTAAATGGAAACAACCCAATCACGTCTTGTCTTTTGACAACTGACAAGTGGCTCAACCTCTCACACCTCATCCCTCTCCTCGCATCACTGTGCCGCTGACAGCTGTTAGCGGTGTCGCTACTACCCCGGCACTACTGCAGCATAACAAATGTAGCATAACAAAGTCCGACTCTTTGAGCATAATGCAGGATCATGCATATGCAGCATCACGGGAGACGGAATCCTTATCGCCAAGAAAACGCAAAAGGGAATCAAAAAGGCAACGTGACCGGCAAATTCAAAAAACGAGGGTCAACATCGGGACAGCCTTTCCCAGGTGGAGAGTGCTGCTGAAGGAGAAAGGTAATGCCAGGCCAGTGCTGCTGTTAGCTGGAAACGGCTAACAGCTAACAGCTAACAGCTAACAGCTAACAGCGGCGCAGTGATGCGAGGAGAGGGATGAGGTGTGTGAGGTTGAGCCACTTGTCGCTGTTAGCTGTGAGCCGTTTCCCCGCTAACAGCGGCGCTGTCCTGTGATTGCATTACCTTTCTCTGGCACCGGCACTTGTGACTAGCCTGCCTGCTGCTGCTTTTCGTCACTCTACCTGCAGGCGGAAACCGGAAACCGACAAGTGAAAACACGAAAGGCGATTCCGTTTTTCTCAAGTATGTCCCTGTATGCACCTGTATTTTAAAGATAGCGCACGTACACGATGAGACACCGGTCACAATGTATATGTAAATGGGAATTTCGGAGCTTATGGACATACTTAGATACGCTGATGGAGGTAAATACACATGTGCTAGGACACACTTTTGACTGCAAAATTTGTTTGTCTCAAAGAACAACTGAAATTGTTACACATAGTGCCTTTAAAGGTCTTTAGGGTAAGGTAAAAAGTGAAGTCAAGATGGAGCTCCCCAAAACCACATCTACTCCATGACAGGAACCATGATATCCAGATGTCAACATGGTTCAGACGTCCCTCTCCACAGCAATGCTTCCCAGCTCCTCCTGGGGGACCGCACGGCGTTCCCAGGCCAGATGAGATATGTAATCCCTCCAGTGTGTTCTGGGTCTGCCCCGGGGCCTCCTACCAGTAGGACGTACTCAGAACACCTCTAACTGGAGGCATCCTGATCAGATGTTGAACCACCTCAACTGACCCCTTTCAACATGAAGGAGCAGTGGCTCTACTCTGAGCTCCTCCCTCTATCTCTAAGGCTGAGCCCAGACACCCTACGGAGGAAACTCCATTTAGGCTGCTTGTATCCGCGACCTCATTCTTTTAGTCACTACCCAGAGCTCATGACCATAGGTGAGGGCTGGGACATGGATGGACCAGTAAATCGAAAGCTTTGCCTACCTCTTCACCACGACCAACTGGCGCAGCGCCCACATCACTGCAGGTGCTGCACCAAACCGCCTTTTCCATCTCACACCTTCAGCTTCAACCTTATTCAGAACTAGGAAATATGACCACATTACTCCAGTCCTAAAATCCTTACACTACCTACCTGTCACTCAGAGAACTGATCTTAAAATCTGGCTGCTTGTGTATAAATCACTCTGTGGCTCAGCGCTCAAATATGTCTCTGACATGCTTGCGACATATGAACCTTCTAGGACTCTGCAGACATCTGGGGCCGGCCCACTGACCATCCCAAGAGTCAGAACAAAACTTGGTGAGGCAGCGCTTTGTTACCATGCAGCACAAACCTGGAAAAACCTCCCAGATGATGTTAGACAGCCCCGACTCTTAACACTTCTAAGTCAAAACTAAAAACGTAAATCATTTAGTAATTCATTTAACATGTTATATCCTTTATCTTTACTGTTTTATTGTAAATCTATATCCTGTATTATGTTTTATATTTTATTGCTGTGTAAAGCAGTTTGAATTGCCCTGCTGTATGAAATGTGTTGTACAAATAAAGCTGCCGTGCCTCACGCACCAGTATAGAGTGCAACTGAAACATGAAGCCGTAATAGCTCTCTCTTTAATGCCAGAAAAACATTGATTTAACATCGCTGAACAGAGAGGCTGCCTCAACCTTTTCTTTGGTTGATGCTACTGAGTGACTTTGGCACACAATAATACAAACACCACACTGATGGAGGCCGCAGCTCCTGCGTTCAGTTAGACAAAATTTCTGTTTTTGTCAATGGAGTCTGGTGTCTTTGACAGATGAGGAACTGAAGCCATTAACTGCTTTCCTGTCTGTGCAAGCTGTCTGACAGAAAGGTAAAGCCCTGCAGAAACTGCCAACACTGCATACACTTAAACTGATATATTAATTTTTAGGTGGCGACAATATGTTTAGCTGCAGCCCCCCGTCCACAGCAGTACATTGCTTATCATCCATGTCAGACTCCAGCCTGCTTCTCCAAACTGGGGGCACACTGACTGACATGTTCTGCATGCAACACACTGGCTATGGATAAGTACCTCGTTTAACCCCACTTCAAAAAATCTGAACTGTCCCTTTAAGTGGGAAGTTAAATCTTCATCATCTGTGTCATCCTCACACTGCAGCAGGTGTGTATAGCCATGAGGAGGAGGCATGACAACACAGTGGCTGTGGAGGAGCTCTGCTTGTGAACACATTGGAGTCACTGAGTCAGAGACAACTCCTTTAAATGCTGTTTGCTACTACAAGAGTCCCTTTATTATTAAGGCTCAAACAGGAGGCTGTAGAGGGGTCTGTTAAGCGTGTGTAGCAGGTTGAAACCTACTTTAAAGCCTGAAATATTCCTAAAATTACTGCCTCTTTCTGGATTATAATAATACCGAATTTAAAAGTACTTCATGAGAGTATGGAAAATATGTTTAATTATAGTTCACAGTGTGAGTTATTAAAACAGGAGGAAAATGTGTTAAATTAGCAGATTTTTCAACAGCGTTTGGTTTGTTTTTCCTCTGATGACAGGGGCGCGTGAAGCAGCCCTGATGGAGCTAACTTGGTGACTTTTAAGACTCCCAGTTGAAGCTAAAACACCAGACTCAAACTTTAATGACGCCACAGTGACAATAAAACTACTCACCACATGTCTGAGGACTCCTCTCAGCATGGCGACGCACTTTTACAGCTCCGAGTCGTTCACAGCGGCTGCACAGATTTCTGTTTGACACTGACGCTTCTCTGGACTTCCTGATTCCACGATGCAAACTTTCCAATCCACGCACACTGTGTCAAGTCCAGGTCAAGCCAGACTGGAACACGGAGTCATTTCCGGTGAGGGGTTTCAAAATAATGCCCAGCCGTTGGCGTCATTAAAACACACACAGATAGATTTTTCAAAATAAAACAACAGTAATTCAACAGCGAGAATATAAAATAAAGACAGATGGAGTTATATATTTCAGTTAATGATAAACCAGGCTCGACATTATTAAAAACAGGGAAATTCACATGTTGCTACGTCATAGGCCTTTACTTGAATTTGTGATTTATGGTGTCACAATTTTGTAATTTTATGATTTATTATTTATTATTTATCTATGTTTTTTTTAAGCTACTGGTTTTACTGATATTAAACTATGATTGCTTCTGTGGACTCTATTTTTATCTTTTCTTGTTTTAATTGTATTCAAATGTCCTTTTATATTGAATTGTCTTTATTCTGTCTACTTTTATGTGAGGCACTCAGTGCATGTAATTCCCTTATTGTAAAGCACTTCCGGCTGCATTTCATGTTTGAAATGCGCTAAACCCCAACCCACCCACCCAAGGTGTCATGATAGACTTTGCGCAATAACTGTTGTGTTTGGCTGTTTTTATTGTTTTATTGTTTTAACTTACTATTTATAATATATCTTAAAAATATAGATATGAATGTGTGTGATCATGAGCGAGTGTGTGTTGGTGCATGTGTACATATTTATGTGCTGCTAACTGTATTGCTCCAACAAAATTTAATTGTATAACATACAATTAAAATATCTATCTATCTATCTATCTATCTATCTATCATTATTATTATGTTTTCTTATAAGAAGGACACTAAACCTTTTAACAATTATTTTTTGTTTTTAGAAATTTCAGGTTTAAATATGCAAATTAGTGATTATCTTATTAAATGTGTATTATTATTTTTTTTACATACATTTCCAGAACAATAATCTGAACTAAAATAAACAGTAGTTCATTTTGGAAAGTATGGAGGCAAAATAGCCCCAAAACTCAAAATTAATCAGTATATGTTTTCACCCAAGGTGTCTCGCCTTCATAGTTCCACAGTAAAAATACACTTTTATTTTTCTACAAACAAGACAAATAGCTGGGTAACTATATCCAGCAATCGTCTGTCATGTTTCTACTGTGATGATCACTCACTAATGAACACATTAAGGTGACCAAGAGGTGGCGCCCTTACTACAGACCACAGTTCGCATTAGCTCTCTGTAGCATTTTCCCTTTTCGAGCCCTATGTTTGATTTGTGTTAAGTATACTAAGCTGCCACACCACTAGGTGGCTTTTGTCACTGACTGAGGCAGGTGAAGGTATTCAAGTTCATGCCAGTAAGCACAGGTGTTGTTGGTGTTGGGAAGCAGACAGTTTTAGACTGTGCTCATATTAAAATTCATATGGCTGTATTTATTGGAAGTTTGTGTTGAAACTTAAGTTAAACAGACATACAGACACTGGTGAGAAAATAAACGTATGACGATGTACAGCACTGGTAAGTACACGTCCAAACAATTCAGCCAATTAACAACCAGTAGCAGCTGAAGTATAGGGCTAGTCACTACACCCCCAGCGAGCTTTTCTTTTAATGTAAAAACTTGGGTGCAATTTTGGTGCCCCGCTCTGGGTTGTGCCCTTTGCCACTTATGTTGCCTTTTAGCACCGCTTAAAGGGATAGTGCACCCAAAAATGAAAATTCAGCCATTATCTACTCACCCATATGCCGAGGGAGGCTCAGGTGAAGTTTCTTGCGGAGATCCAAGGGGAGAGTGGGTAGCAACACAACTCCACCTAATGGAGGCTTACGCGCCCCATGTCAGGGCTTCAGGACACTTGGATCACTACGGACGAGCAGTATGGAGATATTTTGTGGTTTCAATTATGTGTTTTTGGACATTTGAATCTGGGCGCCGTCAGCCTCCATTAGGTGGAGTTGTGTTGCTACCTCCTCTCCCCTTGGATCTCCGCAAGAAACTTCACCTGAGCCTCCCTCGGCATATGGGTGAGTAGATAATGGCTGAATTTTCATTTTTGGGTGCACTATCCCTTTAAGTTAAAGCACCCTCAACCAAAGTCTTGTTCACTAGTAGTGGTGAGCACAGGGTCAGCAGCCAAGCTGGGTCCCCGAAAAAGAACAACAGGTTCCTGAGTGTCTCTTTGATAATATTATGCCAAAAACAGTACCACATAATGTGGCATTGGTCCAAAGTATATGCGTGTCAACATATAAACATGAGATAAAAATAAATCAAATGCCCTGTCATATTACATGTGTTCTTCACCTTTCCCAACAATCCTTAGGTTGCTGTGTGCAGAAACACATGCAGTTATTGTATAAAATAATGAGGCACAAAGTACATTTCATTTTCTTTATTCAGAATTTCTATTTAAATACAAAACTAATGTGAGAAAAATGCAGAGACAGATGTGTTTCAATGTGTGATAATAAACAAACTCTCACTCATGTTGGTAAAAAAAGTTAAAGTTGACACTATCTGTTACAGTACTAACATGTTACTGGCAAGGTAAATATTACCTCATCTGGGACAGGAAACAGTTCCTTCCAACATCTGAAAGGGAAGGCACATTCTCCTCAGCAGAGAGAACATTCGTACTGATCACACCAGGTTTGAATCAGCGCTTGGAATTAGAAACATAAAGTATCTGCAAACATCAGCTACTCAACAGTTACAAAAATAAACAGTAGTTCTTTCTCAGACCTCCTCACATTGTCTACTGCAGGGAGAGTTGATGAGATTTTAATTGAACTCACATGAAAAATCATATTGTTGATTAATCACTATGTTTTGCACAGGTTTAAGACATGACGGGCAAATAAAAGGATCATTATAACGACTGGAGCATTTTTTCGAAAACTCTCCAGTTGAGGGACGTCCAACACAGCTGACAATGGATCAATGATCAACCACTATTTGTGCAGTAAAAAAGTTACTCATTGTGTTCTGTATGGGGGCCCATACAGACTGGGGCTGCCCTGGATTTCCCCCTTAATTACTGTAGTAAAAATCACATACATACACCGGCCACTTTATTAGGTACACCTGTTCAACTGCTCTTTAACACAAATAGCTAATCAGCTAATCACATGGCAGCAACTCAATACATTTAGTTATGTAGACATGGTGAAGACAAGCTGCTGAAGTTCAAACGGAGCATCAGAATGATGAAGAAAGGTGATTTAAGTGACTTCGAACGTGGCATGGTTGTTGGTGCCAGACGGGCTGGTCTGAGTATTTACTGGGATTTTCAGCACAACCATCTCTAGGGTTTACAGAGGATGGTCCCAAAAAGAGAAAATATCCAGTGAGCCAAAATGCCTTGTTGATGCCAGAGGTCAGAGGAGAATGGCCAGACTG
>NC_065506.1:46582122-46593474 GCF_006386435.1 Epinephelus moara | reverse complement strand
ATCTCAAACATGACAATGAGTTCACTGTACTCCAATGGCCTCCACAGTCACCAGATCTCAGTCCAATAGAGCACCTTTGGGATGTACTGGAACGGGAGATTCTCATCATGGATCAACTGTGTGATGTCAATATGGACCAACATCTCTGAGGAATGTTTCCAGCCCCTTGTTGAATCTATGACACCAAGAATTAAAAAGGGGGTCCAACCTGGTACTAGGAAGGTGTACCTAATAAAGTGGCTGGTGACTGTACTGATGTCTGGGGGAACTTAATAAATCAGAATAAATTATTGGAAAATTATTATAAAAATAAAAATAAAACTGAGCATTAGTGGTTTTGAAGCTGTTGAGTAAAGCCTATCATCACCTACAGCACATCATAGTAAAGGTGAACAAACGCTGACTCTCTGGGCTCTGACACACTCTGGCACAGACTAACTGATATATCGGCCTAACCCTAATCTCAACACCATGACTGAAGACAAAGAAGGGAGCGTGCTGGTGGGAGAGAAGCGTGATGTGAAGGGCAGTGCAGAGCGCTCGACGAATCACAGGGTTTCACTCAGTTTGATTGTCACTGCTTTCACCTCCGAGTACTCGGCCAGAGCGTACTCTCCTCTGAAAGGACAGAGACGACACAGGAGGCAGGTTAGAGAGGACACAGTAAAAAACTCAAGATCATGAAAAATTAAGAAACACTGATGGTTCTTACAGCTCTCTTCCATTGCCGGACATCTTGTACCCTCCGAAGGGAGTCTGGGCGTGAAGAGCGTTATAGCAGTTTATCCTGAACAGAAGAAATGGTTTGATTTTATTTGTTGTCAGCTCTCTGTTTAAAGGTTACTTCCCCCACTAAATGACCATTTGTATATCAATTAATCTCCACCTTACCTTTGTTTTTCTCGCTTCACTCCACGATGAAGGGAGAATCCAAAAAAGGCGAACATTCTTCATGAATTGACGTAAACAGGTACCACATTTAACAAAAGCAGACTATGCCCCGGGGCCTCCTACCAGTGGGACGTGCCTGGAACACCTCTAACAGGAGGCGCCCAGGAAGATCCTGAACAGATGCCCGAACCACCTGAACTGACCCCTTTCGACATGAAGGAGCAGCGACTCCACTACTCCTTCCCTACCCTATCTCTAAGGCTGAGCCCAGACACCCTTTGCAGGAAACTCATTTTGGCCGCTTGTATCTGCGACCTCATTCTTTCAGTCACTACCCAGAGCTCATGACCATAGGTGAGGGTTGGGATGTAGAGTTGTTATATAACGGCATAAGGGATATCGGCAAAAATCCAATATTGTGCATCCCCAGATTATACTGCATGAACTGTGTGAGAGTTTATATACGGATGTTTTAATATAGTTATGCTACTGTTAAACGTGGTCCCTGTTCATGAAGAATGTTCGCCTTTTTTTTTTTTTTTTTTTTTTGGATTCTCTGTTCACTGTGGAGGTTTTTTCTTCATAAATTCAAGGTAACACAGTGAGTAAATGTTAGTAATGCTAGTTACTCTTTAAATATGGAGCTGGAGTCAGGACATGGTTAGCCAAGCTCAGCCTAAGGACTAGGACCAGGGACTTACCAGACAGTGCCAGTCTCCAGGGCTGCAGACACAGACAGAGCTCTGTCCATACTGGATGTGAAGACCGCTGACACCAGACCGTACTGTGAGTTGTTTGCTCTGTCGATGGCCTCCTGCTGGCTTTTAAAGCTGAATATACACTGCACTGGACCAAAGATCTGAGAGGGGACAGATAAATCAAATTAATATGTTTGCTGACCTCTCTGACTGACATTCACATAAAATAAAAAACATAAATGTGTCATATGAACAGAAAAGAAAAGCTAGACTGGTTAAATAAATACTGAATAAAACTGTACAGTCCAATATGATGATATGTGACAGTACGCCAGATGTGCAAACATAGAAGAATACAAACAACAGAGCAGCTGTGAGGTCAGTGGTTGTGATGGTACCATGACAGATGATACTGATGCATGTCAGTGATACCAGTGTCATGTCAAGAAAATGATTTCCAAAACCAGAGGATGAGACAGGGCTCTAATTTAGAGCTTACTTAGAGATAAAAATATTCAGATGAACCTCGATATCAGCGGATTTCAGTATATGTTTGCTATAAAATCCTTAGTCCCAACCAGGTCTCCAGGAAGTGCACCGGGCTCTGAAGCCAACTTCTCATAGTGGCTGAACAGTAAAATTACAATTTCTGAGTCCGTCACGTGATGCCATGAGGCCCAAAAAGACTTTTTCCCATTTACTTCCATTGGGAGGGAGGGTTGAGCGTCAAACCTCCACGAAATGACTCGTTTCACTATCAGAATTTGATCCATTCGGTCCGATAACATTTCTAAAGTCTAGAAGAGCTGCAGATTAAATCATTTTATTCATGGATACCCATTCAACCGGCAGAAGTCTGTAGTGCCGCTGCTCTGTGGGCCCAATGATGCAGAAGCAGTGCAGATCACCTGTCAATTTTTTATGTCGCGGTTAAACATTTTTGGCTTTGTGTGCCACCAAGCAACTTTCACAGGAATGAACAAGATCCAGCCTTCAACATTCAATCTCTTTTTGTACATCCTAGGCACCAGCCTGTGAACACACCCAAAGGATCCCATACGCCATGGTATTGAAGGAGGTTCATTCATTTCAGTGGAACCATCACAGCTGGATGGGGTGCATACAAAAAACCCAGAAAAATCAAGGATGACTGAAGTAATTAATCACTCAAAGTCAAAATCATGAGATAATATGTTAAACTTCTTAGTTGGTGTAATTTGGGGGATTTGTTCTAGTATTTTTTACTAATCTCATAATTTTGAATTTCACTGTCAGAAACAGGCTTCCACACAACTAAGCAACACATTTACTTCTCCTCCTGCGTGTGCAGCTCCTCATCAGTGCTGACTGCAGCGTGCCTCTCTGCACTGTCCATGGTGTAATTACAGCGCAGTTCCACAGGGTGTCAGTCACACACCGACACCGTCCTCGTCCCTATCTGTGTCTGATTCATTGGTACTGAACTGAAACAAGTCGTACCTCTTCCTTGGCGATGCGCATGTGGTCTTTGACCCCAGAGAAGATGGTGGGCTGAATGAAAAGGCCCTTCTCGCCCAAAGCTGCTCCTCCATACTCCAGCCTGGCTCCCTCCTGCTTCCCACTTTCTATCAGATCCATGATCTTGTCAAACTGCTGTCGGTCAATCTGGAGTCAACATCAAGAGAGTAAGAAGAAAAGATAAGGAGACAGTTTTTAAATATGGGAATCCTAAATTTAGGAACTGATTTACTGAACTTGGATGTGAACTTTGGACAGAGCTGGGCTGTTTCCACCTGCTCCCAGTATTTTTCCTGAACCAGGCCAATAATGTCCTGACTCCAAATCCGTACTTCCTACCTGTGGCCCGTGTGATGTCTTGGGGTCCAGCGGGTCTCCTATCACAATCTTCTTGGCGTTTTCTATGCTGCGATGCACAAACTCCTCATAAATACTTTCCTCCACAAAGACACGTGACGCAGCCGTGCAGCACTGACCCTGGTTATACAAAGCTCCTTTCTGGGTTTCCTCCACAGCCAGCTGCACTGTACACACACACACACACACACACACACACACACACACACACATAAAAATTGCAGTATTTATTAGTATAACAAACACATACTGTCTGCCCTCAGTTAAATGACAGATCATATTACAT
Organism: Epinephelus moara; assembly: GCF_006386435.1. Classification (NCBI taxonomy): domain Eukaryota; kingdom Metazoa; phylum Chordata; class Actinopteri; order Perciformes; family Serranidae; genus Epinephelus; species Epinephelus moara. The sequence continues at coordinate 46,589,745 of NC_065506.1, read as the reverse complement.
ATGAATGGTTCAGTAGTGGCTGCACTGTACAGGCCAGTTTATCCTGCTACTGTTTCTTCTGCTGCTCTGTACTGACAGCGCTGTCTCTGCAGCCCCTCAAGCTACAGTATCTGTTTTTGATAGTGTGACAGTCGCTGAGATCTTCACCTTATAGTTGTGAGATGGCACAAAAAGCTGAGTTGTACAGATGAAAGATGAGACTCTCATGTTTCAATATTCCTGAGTAGTAAAGACAGGTAGTGAAACGCCCGGGGCTGCAGAGGTGTGAAGTAACCATGTAACAGGTCACACTGTGACTCCAGTGCACGCTGGAATATTCAACATACAACATCTTTATGTTGCATTTACTGATGTAAAGATGACAGAGACACAGAGTGTTCACTTACAGTCACAGTCAGCAAACACAATGCTGGGGTTCTTCCCTCCCAGCTCCAGAGTCACTCTCTTCAGATTACTTTTGGCTGATGCTTCTTTGATCAGCTGGCCAACCTGCACGCATGAGGGCACACAGAGTCATACAAAGAACCTTTTGAGGAACTCAGGAACTTCACTGGGACTAAAATCAGTTCATGTACAGTAGTTTAAATAAAGATATTCCCAGCATGCTGCCCATCGCTGAATGGCCACAAACAGTCGACACGGCTGCTTCAACTTGTGTCCAGCTTCACTCACAGAGCAAGGAAGTGCAGCATGAGTGGTACAAGTATTGAAAAGGGACGAACATTTCTTATAATGTTTTTAATGATAAAAACTATATTATGTGGTCGGCTTCCCGAACTGTTTAGGTCAGTGGTTCTCAAATGGTGTGCCGTGGCGCAAATCCAGGTGTGCTGTGGGAATTCGTAATAACCACACATTATTGCTGCAATATTGAACTGGGCCTGTACAAAAAGTTATGAATACATTTTTAACTGACTGTATGAATATGAAATGGTGTAGTCATATTTCTGGTGAGGTGCACAACAGGCTATGGTGCACCTCCCCAGAAATGTAACTACAAGTTGCAGTGACGCAGACCTCCTGTCTATCTTTGTAAGCTGACACCATTTCCCTCAGTGGAAACGAAGCTTTTATTTACTTTAATCTCACAGATAAGAAACAATAAATTGTGAAGACAATAAAGCCTCCACTAAAATAGCATTTTAAGTCTTGTGTGTAATTTATCCTGGCTGAAATATGAGCAGAGGAAATCTCCGCTCCTTGCTATGCTAATTTATACAATGTAAAATGCCATAGGCTTGTGCTAATAACGTTAGCATGTTGTATTTGTTTGGAAAACGTGTTTAGTATAAGACAGCTGTTTTGTCAGTGAACCTTGTGAGTTGTAATGGAGCCGAATTTTTTAACGTCACCTTTGTTAAATGTTGCTGTTGTTGAAATTGTCTCTATTAAGCCATGTTTAATGTGTGTTTTGGGTGTGTTATGTATCAACTAAACTTTACCGGACTTCACAGAAACTCCGCCACTGACTAGAGTTTTGGAGGTTTAACTGCAGAGTGACACAGACACATCCCTGCATAAATATAAATGCTCACAACGGCGTAGGCTACATGCGTGTGCTACAGTGTAGGGTCTGCTGCACAAGTATAAATCCCCCTTAATCTATGCACATGAGGGTACGCTTCTATGCAGAGCCTACATAGAAGGCCATCAATTCAACGCAAAAGTATAAACTCTGCTTCGGTTGTACAACTAACCAAAGTCAAAAAAAGAAATCATTACTAGCAGCACTGGACCACTTTAATGGCGTCTGGATTCTTTATCAAAGAAGTACACACCTCTGTAGAGCCAGTGAAGGCCACTTTGTCAATGTCCATGTGGCTGGCGATGGCTGCTCCTGCTGTGGGACCAAACCCTGGAACTATGTTCACAACTCCTGGAGGGAACCCTGCCTGAAACGGCAACCCAGAGAGCAGAGAGTGATTTATCTTCCCATTGACGAGCAACTCCTACTATATGGTTAAAAACATCTGATCCATTTGGCTAGTTCATGGTAGGTTCAGTATTCCTTTTACAAACTGTCTGTATGACCACTCTGTGATTATGTCTAGTGACGGACAGGGACCTGTGGGAGTCTGTGAACCTCACAGAGTTAAAGTGTTCACTGTCTCCCCTGCTGCGAACAGTCACTAAACATTTCGAAGCAGAGCAGTTTAATCACACGAGAAGCAGGATTTTCCATAAGAATACAGGCCCAGAATCTGTTCAAGAAGATGACTGTGAGACGTTTAAAGTCTCTCAGCCTAACATCAGACCTCTTTGATGAGCGATCCAACGTGGAGGGCCGTGAGGGGGGTCTGCTCTGCTGGTTTGATGACCACAGTGTTTCCACAGCTCAAGGCTGGCGCTATCTTCCACGTGAACATCAGCAGAGGAAAGTTCCACTGGCATAGACAGAAGAACACATGTTAGCTGATCTCGGCTTTCAATGTGTAACAGCACAAGTCAGGTTAATGCACATTGACACAAACAAAAGGCACGGTTAGACCACGATTCAAGATCTATTCAGAGGTAAACTGAACCTTCCCCCCTCTATTGGACTGATAGGAAGTTATTTAACAAGTCACCGTATATACCATAACTTTGCTTTTCACTATTATTCAACTTATAAACATTATAAAGGTTAATCTGCAACAGGGCCATGGGCTAACATGAGCTGATGGGTCACTAATAACCTCCATTCCTCCAATGGCAGAGCCAAACTATTTTCAAATGTGTGAGAAGTCTGTAAGCCAAATTCAAGTTATTATTTCTAGTCTCACTCCGTCTTCTGATGGATCAGCTTATAGATCACATGACTCCTTTGTGTGCAACCAGTTGGCAAATCTTGTTCAGGGCGCCCTATTTAAATTGCTCTGGCCTGCCTACTGTTGCTGCTTCCTCTGAGAGGTGTGCTCTCTCTGCCTAAGGCTTTTCGTGTAGGCGCATGGAAGGGCAGAGAGGTGTGCTCTCTCTGCCTGACTGTACGTTCAAACCAACAGCAACCAGAGCTTCCAAAACAGCGGAAGTCATTAATTTTTTAATGAGAGCCTGGCGACTTGGGCGACTTGGGCGACTTGGACTACCTGGTCGTCAGCCACGTGTCTTGTGCGACCAAAGCAACCGGAGGGGGTCCGGAGGGGAGTTAAAACTAGTTTTACTTTATGGTAACGAGCTCCAACACGGTTTGGCAACAACCAATCGGAATGCTGACGTGCATCGATGAAGCGGGTCCCAGAGAACAAGCCATGTAACTTTGGTTCCTACAGCACACTTGTTCCGACAATGGATATCGAGAGGTTGATTACTTGCGTTCGCGCCCACTCAGTCCTTTTATAATGTGTCGCTGTTTGGTTACAGAGACTAAAATGAAAAGATTGAGGCTTGGGATCGCATGGCAGAGGTGGTTGGTTGGTCTGGTGAGTTTTAAAGTGTGAAATGTTAGTAATAGAGGAGAGAATTGCAGGCTTTATTGTTTAATTATGACCTTTTTAGGTGTTCTATTTCTGTTTTCTGTTTTCATTGACCAAACATAACTGTCTGTAGGCCAACTATGAGCTTTTTGACTGGACAACAGCAAGCAGCAACTACGCTGCTTTCAAGCCAGTAGTCCGCTTTGCGGCTCCTTTAAATTGACAGGCACGATTGAACATTCGAATGATTCACGTGATGAGTGACTAGAGCGACCAAAGCTGCCACAAATATTTTTGACAGTCGTGCTTCCTGGGCATCCGCGAGAGACTTTGCCTCTTTGGAAGCTTTTGGTTTGAACGTACAGTTAGGCTTTCTGTGTAGGCGCATGGAAGGGCAGAGAGGTGTGCTATCTCTAGCTTAGGCTTTCTGCGTAGGCCACAGGAAAGGCAGAGAGGCCTAAGAACAGAGCCATACCGCCAAATATAATACTGCAAATGGAAATAAAGTTTTCTTTGACAAAAGTGTATTAAAACAAATGTATCCACTGATTACCAGACTCATCTTTTAAAATGGAAGTGGCATCTTGTGACAGAACTGGAAGTTGTAATTCCATGTTTGGCCACTATGTAAAATAAACGCATTGGTTCAACACTGCAAATTGACATTGTCTTCCTTCAACAACAAATGCACGTTTTGCCAATATACACACGTGGTTGGGTTTAGGAGAAAAGAACAGAGTTTGGCTTTTTATTGTAAGCGAACACCCTCCAGTGGTTGTTGGATGATGATGAAGACGTCCCCACTTTGACCTGTCGTCCTGGCTCCTCCTTGCTGTACCTTGTTTGTTGTACCTCATCAGTCTCTAGTTGTGATAGCAGTTGCCATTTGTGGATGTTGGAACACTGGGCTGGGAGTTCGTTCTTTGTCAGACTAGATGTTGGGCTCTGAAGCATCCAAATATCCCACAACCTCTGCATGTCACCCCTCTCGCTGGGGTTACATGTACAGTAGCAATCCAACAGGTCCAGATTCTCTGCTCTAGTCCAACTATGTCTTGTTTCAGTAGCTCATTTCTCATTAGGTTGTCTTGGTTCCTCAGCAACTGACACAGACCTTGTTGACTTGGGCAACGACTGAGCCGGTATGACTCTTGTGTTTGTGGTTTCTCTCATCCAGACTGGATATGTGTTACCCTACAGGCATGTAATAACCTGTTGTCAGCTCTGTGTCTTATGCACGTCTCGGTCTCCCGTTCATGGCGATGCAGCGCTGGATAACAATCACCACTCTCAGCTGCATGTTATGCACATCTGTCCCACTGCTGGGGAGGCAGAAACAAACACTGCCAACAAAGTTGCCTGCGGCCTCTCTTTCTCTCCCTCTCTTATTGTCCATCCCTCTCTCACGCGCACTTTCTCTTCCCCAGTTCTCCATTGTTCTGTCACTCCTCCTCTCCCTCTATCATGCCCCCCTGTTTCTCTCTCTTTCTCTGTTGGTTCAGGGAATGTTAAGAAGTTACAGCCTGGTGGGTCGGGTCGGGAAAAGAATCAAAGCTCTAACTCAAACCTTTCTGAAGCCGGAATCATGGGGCTGCATCCAACAATTCTTGTAACTGTAGCAGTTGGCCAGGTGTGTAGCCCTGTCCGAATAGGGTTTAGACTGCCTTGCTAAACCTGCTGCCATCTTTACCTGGTCCAGGATGAGCAGCAGAAAGTAATCACATAACCACAAACCAGTTGCTCTACAGTGAAGCTGCCCCCTGGACACACTGGGCAGAGGCATTATTAAAGTTTTTGGATGAAAACAGTAGCTTGTTTTTGTCATTCTCTCATCACTGCAACAGTCTCCAATGGAAATAATAACGACATGAGAGGCACAAACTGCGGCTAATAATCCAAACAACACACACATCACCAGTTCTTTGTTTTGTCCAGAAAAAAAATCCACTTTTTCACTTGGATGTTGGTCTGCAGAGAATATACAAGATAATAAAAGGAGCCTTAAATCATTAGGACTGGAGGTGATTCAAAGTTAGCAAATTCAGAAAAGAGGTCATTTATTTTCCAGTTGCTCATTTCCATGCTGGAAATCAGTGGACAACTAATTGGGCACTCAAACCCAAATTAGAAAGCAATGCATGTGAGTTCTGCATGTTTATTGTTTAGGCATTGTTAACTTTTACAACACTTTGGAAACACTCACAGCCATTAAGGGATCCTGGGATCACAAGTGGGGAGAAAAAGGTTTCCTGTTTTCCTCTGAGTATGACTCACGCTGCGTGTGCGCCAGCAGTGCTTTCAGTAATTACACAACGTCCTTCAGTATAAATTTCACTTTTATGATATAATCTCCCATGTCAAACAACAGCCGTTTTGTTCCTTTGTTACCAAAGCAACATTCGAGGTTATAGGCTCATGCTCAAAGATAAAAACTGAATGGCTTTATTCTGTCATGATGCTGAAATTATGCGTATGTGTCTGTCTGGATCTGAGACAAAGTGCAACACGATACGTCCGAACACCAAAAGTTGCCCCACCCTAGATCTGATGAAGTTATAATCAAAAGAGAAAAAAATACATATATTCCAATGTGTGAAAGTGAATCCAAGCTGCACAGGACCAGAGCTGTGTGTTCCTGTGAGAATAGCCCCGGAGGGATTAACAGAGAGGAGGTCTTGTTTAGAGAGAGCAAAGATTAAGATAAGGTTTCTGGTACACTTACCAGGGTTTCATTTCATCCTCACATCCAGACAGTGCATTCAAACTGCCTTGCTAGCACTACACGTTTATGATCACTGCTTCTCTGGAAAGTTAGGTTCAGTTTTTAGTGGTTCTCATTAAACCTGAGTATTGTCCCAAGACAGTCAGAGACATTAGCTGTGTAGATAATAGAGCCATTCACTGCTGTGACCTGCTGAAGTTTAATCTTAGCACTCTTGTAAAATTCACCTAAATTCACCAAAAACGCCTATCCAAGGCATACCCAGAGGAAATTACAAGCTGTTCTTTCATTCTTCCATTTTTAGTACATGTACATGCATAGCCTCATTTGAAAGGTCACACTGACGCAGAGCTGCCCCCTAACAGTCCACCTAACGTTAGGCGACCAGAAAGGTCATTAATTGGCAAGATTTCACTGGGCGCTTAGTCGCAGAAAACAAACATGACACTCTATTGTCAACCTATATGGCTGGACTATGTGTGACTTTAATTTGAAAGGACAGACACAGGAAGTGTCCACACTCAGCAGTCAGACAGGAGTCAGTTTAATTTCCAGGGCTGGTACCTGCGGTTATTCCACAGGCTAGTTAATAACATGTCGGGCAGGAAATCCAAAGTGTGGGATCATTTTGAGAAGGTGAAGGACGAACCCAAGGTGATATGTAAACTCATCTTCATTGGTCGACTACAAACATGACGTATCATCTGAAACATGGAAGTTGCTACATGCCCATTAGCCCACAGCGTCATTAACAGGCGGCTCGCTCAGTGTGTGACGTGCACTTGGAGATAAAATATAGGCCTATATTAATGAAGGTTCATTAGTGCGGTTTGTATTTCTCTGTAATGTAGCACAGTGTTAACAATGTTACTGATACTATTCTTTCTCACACCTTCAACTCAAACCATTGTGTTGCCCCGCCCAAAATATACAATTTAATAATTAAATTAATGTCGTAAACATGCGGGCGACTAGTCAACTAATGGCCCTACATGATGACTACTGGTCGGCTAGGAAAATTCTTACTCGAGGGCAGCCCTATACTGAAGTGCTTCTGTCATATAAGTTCCAAGTTGGGAAATGCACTTGTGCCCATGCATAGCCAGATGAGAATATCTTTATCAATTTTATCTGAATGTAGCGTTGGGTTATCCAGAGCAGCGCACTCTCAGAGTGGCAGAGCGCACTCTGGACACTCTGTCTGTGGAGACGGAGCAGCAGAGTGAATGTGTGATTAACTTAACCGTTGGTTCATTCATATAGAAATATAACGCTGCGTTTCTTCCACCAACAGGGCTCTCATTTTAGTGTAGAGCGTCAGACTGAATTTACCAACGCACCATGTCAGGTCACTCACTCTCCGGGACCGCCAGTGTTACTTGAATAAGTAAACACTGACCAACGGGACCAGACTGGCCGACCCGTATGCTCTCACCCAGTGGATGGATGATGTCACAGGAAGCCAATCTTACAAAGGAGGACCACACTTGTTTGTTTCCAAATCCAAGC
>NC_065506.1:46560096-46582104 GCF_006386435.1 Epinephelus moara | reverse complement strand
GCCATGACTCCTTCTATTCTGGCTCCCAATAACACAACAAGACAAACACATTTTAACACTCCTATGTAGCCTACAGCCCTGTGGGGGAGAGGCAGGTTTTGCCTTCAGCTTATAAACTGACGTCATTGTGACATCGGCCATCAAAGGGTCTATAACTTTTTCTTTAGGAATAGATGTGTATGGCAATAGGCCTGTCTGGTTCTCAGTGCGTCATGTGACCAAGATGGTGCTCCTGGAGGCTTGGACCTTTCTCTGTACTGATCCACAGATGAAGCTGATTACTACGTTCTCTGACTGAGGAGAGGACAGCAAACATGCATAATGGTTTTTACTCAAACTGTCAAAGCATACCTTTAACTCTGATGTCATATACTCAAAACACATGTATGACGTACATGTACACAGAGACAGAGTACAGCAGAGCCTTGTACCACAGCACACAGGCCTATCAGAGGTTGGGATCACAACAGTGTGTTGGCCTCAAGTAATAAATTAGATATTGTGCAATGTTCTGATTTTTAAATGCTTATTAGAAACAGATTGTGTTACAGCAGAACAGTCAGGCATCCTGATGTACCTTTTATTAGATCCCCTCAATATCATACTCACTGTAACTGTATATGACAACAATATTATTTATTTTACTTACAGTGTGTATGAGTGTGTTTCATTTTCACACCATGCCAGAATAATGAAAATGGTAATAAGAATTTCTATTATGTGTTATTGCTCATAAATTCAAACCAGATCTCCTCTGGACTTACTGGAATGATGGCTCCACATACGCCAACAGGTTCGTGTTTGGTTAAACACACAAAGTTTTCATCTGTAAAAGAGAGAGAGAAGAAACAGCACGATCAGTTTGATCCACTTTACTCTAGGTGGGGGGGTTTATTCAAGCACTGCCAATACTACTTTTTAAAAATTCTGTTATTGCTTCAAGGTACACTTAAATTTCAAGGCAATTGGAGGTCAAGTAGATGTTTGCACAAGTAAGATTGTTCGGTTAGTTTCAAAGTTAAAACATGAAGTTCAACCATCTGCTTTCACATAACTGACGTCTCATGCTGAGAGAGAAATTTGATGTGAGATGTTTGAAAACATCAAACTTCAACACCAGTTGTGTCTTCTGTTAAAGGTCCAGTGTGCAGGGTTAAGAAGGATATATTGGTAGAAATGGAATATATAATAATGAGTATGATTTCTTTAGTGTATGATCACCTGAAAATAAGAATTGTTATCATTATGTTTTATCTTAGAATGAGCCGTTTGTATCTACATAGTGAGCGGGTCCTCGTCCATGGAGCTGGCCATGTTGCACCACTATGTTTCTACAGGAGCCCAGAACAGACAAACCAAACACTGGCTCTGGATAGGGCCATTTGCGTCTGCCGACTTAGTTAGCAGCCCCTCCGCAACGAGCAGTGTCAGAGAAACAGATTTTTTTTGACGTGAAACTGTTTTATTCAGTATTTATACTGATTTAAATCACCAGGGGTCTCATTCATAAAACAATCAATAGGATCCATACTACAGAAAAAAGCCAAAAATGGTGTGTGCCAAAATATATTTCATAACTTTAACAATCAGGCTCCCACCTCACCATCTGTGTTGCCAATTACCCGTCCCCAAAATGTTCATGAGCATGGGTCAAAGTTTCTCCCATCACCTTTTGCATGGGTAGCAGCGTACGCCTCTTTTAGGCCTTGTTTTGTGCGTACGCAGTGTTTGTAAATGAGACCCCAGGTCTATTTGTTTGAGACCACACGTTACTGAGCAGGTGCTGGGTTAGTGGCCCAGCTGCAACGTGCCACTGATATCGTATCGTCAAACAGTGCCAAGTGTCGATTTATTTTATTATATAAATTATTCATATTACAAATACAAATTAAACTTTGGGTAGCCTACTGTAGATGCATTTTGCTGCTGCAAAAAAATGGCTGAAGTGAGATGAACAGACTGAAATCTTACTTTAAAACTCACAGACTTTATCTTATTAGATAAAACAAAGTTTGTGGTGACAAAGTTTTCCTTTGAGGACACGATTTACAGTTGAAAAAAAGTAATAAATCGTTATATATTTTATTCAAAACAACAACTGTGCCGCATTAATCCTAACCCACATCAATGTCATGTTTCAGTTTCCCTTACATTGTGCTCTTTAACTTTCTAATTCAAAGTGCAACACTTCTATTGTACTGTTAAGCCGTTTATACATCAATCCTTTAACAATGTCCCACCAGCACTAACAATGAGATCAACACTCCTACAGAGGTACTCTACATGGATGTGTCAGCAGATAACTGGTCAAACCTGGCCTCCCAGTCTGCACGCTGACCTTCTCCAGTTTCCCGTGTGACTGATCACAGACTGGGAGACTCCCATCTCCAGCTGCCTTTATCTTTGAGTCACTGGCTGAGTTCATGTTCAATCACAGCTAACTGAAGGTTAAATGCATCAAAGTCAGTGGGGAACGTCCTCGTACGTCTTGGGGGAAGCGGCTGTCAGTGTGTAACACAAGATTCAAACGGACAGCCTGAGGGCGACTGTGGCTCTGAGAGACTAACACCAAACTGACGGAGAGAATATTCTACTGTTCTGATGGACTTTAAATACACAGGGGTTAAAGAAGTATTTAGATCTATTAAGGTACTTAAATCATTACAATATAATTCCTTTTTTTATTAGTGTGATCTTTAGAAAATCTAAAGTAGAAGAAGTCATTAGGTGTGTTCTATGTTGCTGTTTGTCAAATACTGAAGCTTTGTCACGCCCCTTGGTGACACACAGGGCACCCTTTAGGGTCTCTCTGTGATGCGCAGCTGAAGTTATGATGTTCGGATTTTCTCTTTCTTTATATGTACATCGGCAGAGGTCTCTTCCTCTCCAAAAACAAACAATTTAAAGCAGTGAAAACACTGAATAAAACAGTTTCGTGTTAGAAAATTAATGTCTCTAGGATGCAGTGAGGCTCGTCAGAGTTTAGCCACCAGACGGTCACAATCATAAATTGACTTCCCGTCAAATCTATGGCACAAACTTTCAGGAGATTTTTTACCAGAGCCAATTATCCTCAGAGGTCTCTTCCTCTCTCAAACAAAGTGACCTGGTGATTTAAACCAGTATACACACTGAATAAAGCAGCAGCAATAGCTGTTTTTTGGACGCTGCTCGTTACAGAGGGGCTTCTAACTACTGACAGGAAAAACCCAGACAGCGGGTGGCCCTATCAGAGCTTGTGTTTGATTTGTCCATTCCATAGAAACATGGCGGTGCAACATGTTGTACCCTGTGGAGGCAGACCTGCTCCCTATGTAGATATAAACAGCTCATTCTAAGGTTACAGAAACACAACAATTCTTATTTTCAGGTGATCATACATCTGCCAGTATATCCCCCTAAATCCTAAACACTGGACCTGTCAGCAGCCTTGGGAAACTAACTTGAGAAATCTCTAAGTTAGGATGGTTTTGTAACAGCTGAATTCCTATCCTAGGATAAGATAAGATTCTTTCCTAAATGAAGAAGGGAAACATGTTTCTGTAATACCAAAAATCCTGAATGTCATCCCAAACTGAGATAAGATAAGATTTAAAACTTAAATTTCTGTAACGAGGCCTCCTGCATCTTTGCTTGGTTTTTAACTCTTGGACTTTCTATTTGTGTAATTTCATGTCCTGATTTTCATAATATCAGATAAAGTAAACTCTCCTGGTGTATTCCTCATGATGACACGGCTGATCTTTGAAGGTGAGCTGTCTCCCTACACACACAAACATCATGCAGCTGGGCCGACCTGGGAAAGTCAAGAAGCTTATGTCAAATTTGTCATTTTCAGTCAAATAAAAACTGAAAGCAGCCGAGCAAACACTTATTATGTCTGCAGTGTCACTCAGATAATTCCGATGCTGGGAATGAATGAAATGAAAAGTGAAAATGTTTCCTATCTATCTTTGGCAGTGTCTGGGAATGCAGGTGCTTTTGGTTTCATCCGTGTGTTTCTTTCTCTCTCTGAGTTATTTATAACGGTGCTAACTGGAAATGAGCTGTTACATGTGACTGTATTCAGGCTCTTACTTTAAACTTACAAGAGACAAACTTGTCCAGCATCTTTAATTATCAGTGAGTTGTCCCGACTTATTCAGAAAACATGGCTTCATCTGCATCCAATGAAAGTAGCAGTCCATACAGTAGCTCCACCACTGAATCATGTTTACAAAATTCCAGTCTCTATTCACAGCTCGTGTGTGGCCTGCGACTGTTTTCTTATCAAACTACGACTCGGTTATGTGTCTCGTCTTGATGACTGGTCATGAAACTGCTCCAGTGTGTCTGCCGGCTCGGCGAGGCGTTGAGCCAACACTGATTGTTAATCCTCACACACACTGTTGCACCTCACTGATTACTATCTCAGCCTCTTCCTCTTCCTTTTGTCCCGCCGTGCCTCACATCTCTCACCACTCTATTGGGATCTAATCGGGAGGAAAAGGCGAGCATGTTTTGTCTATGTGCTGTCCCGCAGAGGCAGAGGAGACGCAAAGTAGGATCTGACAGGAGGGGGAAGTATTAAGAGGCTGGATGAGATACCACCCAGGGCTGAGGACAATCCTGAGTCAGGACAAGTCACTTGCACTTTGGGTCATTAACTTGTTTCCTAACGGTGCGCTGGTCACGGAGCGACTGATGAGGCATAAAAATAAGTTCCCCATGTGTCTAGTGCACACTGGAAACTCATCCATGGCCCCTATTAATTATCTTGTGCACACTTTTGTTTTTATTTATTTATTGATGTATACTCATTTAACATTGTTTTATATGGAGCTCATAAAGGAAACGAAATACTTACATGTATGAGTGCAACCCAATCGCCAGAAAAAACATTGTACTTTTCTGCAAACCACAGATACATTAAATTTACACATGGAATCTTAATGTTTTTTCATGTTTCAGAAATTATGTGGTTAACGAGTGGTTAGGTTTAGGCACCAAAAAAAACCACTTGGTAATGGTTAGGAAAACATCACGTTTTGGCTTAAAATACCCACTTCTGGTGGCACAATGCCAGCTGGACATGCAGCAATGTCTTGACAAAAAACAACCGCTTTTCATGGCACTATCATGACAGAAAGAGCACTGATGTCTTGACAAAGACAGACGCTTTTTATGGCACTTTCCTGACAGAAAAAGCAGTGATGTCTCTGTAAAAGCACCAACTTTTGGTGGCACTATCCCAACTGGAAACGAATCAATGTCTTGGTAAAAAAAACTATCACTTTTAATGGTACTTTCCCGGCAGGAAAAGCAGCGATGTTTTGGTTAAAAAAACAACCTCTATCATGGCAAGTGCAGCGATGACAAAAAAAACCAACAACTTTTGATGTCACTATCCTGACTGGAAACGCTGTGCTGTCTTGGGAAAATGCAACTGCTTTTCATGGCACTATCCCAACAGAAAAAGCAGTGACGTCTCTGTAATAGCACCAACATTTGGTGGCACTATCCCAACTGGAAACACGTCAATGGTAAAAAACAATCACTTTTTATGGCACTTTCCCGGCAGGAAAAGCAGCGATGTTTTGGTACAAAAAAAAACAACCTCTTTTTGTGGCACTGTCATGGCAGGAAGTGCAGCGATGACAAAAACACAACAACTTTTGATGTCACCATCCTGACTGGAAATGCTGTGATGTCTTGGTAAAACACAACTGCTTTTTGTGGCAGTATCATGGCAGGAAGCACAGTTATGTCTCGACAAAAAACAACTGCTTTTTGTGGCACTTTCCCAGCTGGAAATGCTGCACTATCTCAAGAAAATAAAACAACTGCTTTTCATGGCACTTTTTGTGGGGAAAAACAAAAAAACAAAAACAGCATCAGATTACTATAAACACCACATTTGGTGCCTAAAAAAATGCTTGTAAAACAGTGCCCGGTTTCTAAATCACAACCTCCACCTCCAGATGATGAAGTCAGCTCATATACTACATCACTTTAAAAATGTTAATATGAAATGTACAAATGTAATGTATTCGCGGTTTGCAGAAACATACAATGGCAACGTTTCCTTCAAGTCTATTTTCCTCATATTTACAGTGATTGTGTACTGAACTCTGAGTGCTGCCAGGTGACCAACACAGCAATAGTCTTTAGGTGTTTGGTGTTGCTGTGTGGTTGTCTTTGCAGTCTGTTTGTGTATTTCATGGAGCACCTCAAGTCCCAAAAGGTTATATTCTTATGTGTACAAGATAATTAACTTGTGTGCACAAAATAAAATAAATTCCCTTTTGGGGAATTATTGGGCTCTGCATTATTGTTTTTAATAATGACTGCATGTAGAAGTTTTTTCCCTCCTTATTATCACATTGTTCAAACCCTCACTGACACCACACACACAGACCTTTGTTGGCCATGATGGTTTCCTTTGTTGAACTCCTGACTGTTAGAATAAGATGACACACACACTCACCTACAGGCAGACTCTTTCCATGGATCTTGTCGGTCCAGCCTGCGTAGTAACGAAGCGTTTTGATGCTGCCGTCCAGGTCAATGAAGAAGGACTGCAGGAAAGGCTTCCCTGTGTCCAGAGTCTCCAGCGTCTGAACAATCAGGAAAAACTAGCATCACTGTCCAATTGTGTCGTACATTTGGCTGAAATCTTGGCAAAGTTGTAACTGCTCTAAAGAAATGTGATTTGTCACTGTAACTTCAAATGACGCAAGAAAACAGACCAATTATGTATTTATAGTACAAGTATATTTAATTTGTTTTCAGGACATTTCCAACCATGTTTGTAGCAACTAAACAGGGTATTCTTAACAAGAACTCGGGACGTGTCCAGCTGTGTTTGTGGCGACAAAATGGTATCTTTTAACAAGAGTTTGGGACATTTCCAGCCCTGTTTGTGGCAACAAACTGGGTATTTTAAGCCAAAACATGATTTTTTCCTTACCTTGTTGTTTTTGTACTTAAACCTAACCAGTTTAATCACAGCATTATCACAAAATAAAATTCAAATATTAAGTTCCATCATATCCACAATACATGAAACGTGTAAATGTTACATATCCATGGTTTGCAGAAACATACAATGGCAACATTTACACTGGAGGTTGGGTTGGTTGATCCCACTTTAAGATCGACTTTCTGCTTCCACTATGTCCTCCTGTTCTTTATCTGAACACAGTTTTCCAGTGAAATGAGGGATGATTTGCATCATTTCACCCAATTTCTGTTTAACCTCCAAATAAAGTGATTTGGAGAATCTGGATACACCTTGTTTGTATAATTACTTGGCAACAGCAACGTTATCACAACTGATTAAATTGTTGTACAACACCGACCAAGTTCATAATCCATTTATAAATAATTATAATCCCTTTTAACTTGCAGGCATCTTCCTGCATAGTGCAGGTTGCCCAGAAATGTTCTGCCAGCTACAAACTGTTTTATTTGTGTTGTATAATGAGGGTCAGAATTCAGCACTGGTACCCAATGGTTCCTGTTTATGGTACTTGACCCTCTCTGTAATAATAAAAAAACAAAAAACAGTTTCAGTTGCAAAAACTAAACGCAAGCTCCTCAGTATAAACATTGTTATTCATTTAAAGGTGTTAAAAATCACTGACTCTGGCATCATAAGTGATAAAGCACCATTCCGAATAAGTTATCAGTAACGTACAGAAACATTGTGCTGCTATAATGCCGGTGGTGTAGTGGAGGGTTTACGCAGGTATACAGGGTATGCCTACCTATTAGCCAAAAAGCCACTGGAATATATAGATGAGTGTACCCACTTCCTGCTTGGTAACCTACCCATCTACCTGGCGGTTCAGCCACTTCATCAACGACCACTACACAACTGTTAGGTCAGGTTTGGGTGGTTGATTAAGACATATTTTGGCAGGTTGGGCGGTGTGGATTGGCTCTCGTAATGAGCCAGGTTGGTGCGGGTATTAAAAATCTCTGCATCTCTCATGCATCACTACTGCCCAGTTTTGTAGTTTGCATTACAAATATTACAGCAAGTTTTGTCTGTGGTAAGTTTGAGAAAGTGTAATGTGTGTCGCTTTTGGTCCGCTATTGCCCTGACTCACTTTAACTTGAAAAAGCTGCAGTGACGTTGGTGACGTTTTCTCACTCTCTCTTTCTCTGTATATTTAAGGGCCTGTCCCATTTCTACTTCTTAAATCTTCCACTTGGTATTGAGTCCTCGTTTGTGAGATAACCCTTGATGAGGGGAAGTGAGAAATATTAGGGTAGAGATCTTTCCCTAAGAAATGGGACACCACTTCATGCAAATCGGTGTGGCCGACGTGCAGGCATAGGTCACACATAGTAGCGACGCAATGAAAATGCCGGCTCCAGCGCTTGTGTTGTGGCGTGTGCTATGTTTATTCTTCTCCGTATGATTGATCAACAGAGGAGAAATGCTGAAAACAGGAGGCGCCTATGACGTCTTCTAGTTCTGATCGATTTTGTTCGGGTAAGTTGATTTGTTTAAATATTTTGACGCTGTGTTCAACAGAGTTGCTGATGAGTTTACACTAGTCCAACCATCTGTTGTTTGTATAGCCTACATTCCAATCGTACAGTAACAAATTGTTTCCCAAAACTTGCCGAAGTTGCTGACTTTGCAAGGTGTTCTGGGAAATTTCATCTTCAACTTCGTTGAAAGTGTGGGTCAGGGTTCCCTTGGAATCTAGGGCGGGTTTTAAGTGTTGGAAACCACTTCTACTACCTCAATTCTGTTTTGGGACACCACTAGTCTAAACATGAACGCGCACAACCAAGTGCTAGTGGGTATTTCTAGGGGAAGTGTAGGCAGACAGGCAGTGCTACAGCAAGTACCCTCTGCCTTAACATTTTAGGTACTAGATACTCAAACGGTAGATTGATTACACGGGAAGGTTAGTGTAAGGAGGTGATGGGATTGTTACCTGGAAACATTAAAAAGGTGCAGCAAGCGTTTTTTTTTACAAGTGGCATTCAACTTTGCCTTGTGTTTTGCAACCTGCAAAACGCTGTCTGTGTGATTGTGGCCTTAAAAGACACAAAACCTCCAAAAGGTCTGAGTGTCTTGCTCCTGTGTGGAAGAGGAGGTGGGGCCCTTTGCATGTCTGTGCCCAGAGACCCCTTCTCTCATAATCTGCCCATGGGTGGTGCTGATGTAATGCAGTTGGTACCCTTAAAAGTACCAAGTTCATTACCCCACTTAATGTTTAATATACCAGCAATTTAATACACAATAATAATTATTATAATATTACTGTAGTAGTGGTGAATTAATCTAGGGAGACAAAGACAGCAAGTGCATTAGACTGAAATATGTGGAGGGGTGGTGCAGTGGGACGTCAAACGGTGTACAGTGCCTTGATAAAGACATGGCTTTGAGCCAAATGTGTAAAACTGAGTGTATAATCGATTACGTTAATGCTTAATAATGATCATGTATGAATCTGTCAGACATGATTAACATGGTATGACGTACCAACATCTACACAGAGTTTACTGGAGTTACTTGTGTTTGATTTTAAAAGGGAAAAGAAGAAGACGTGGGGCTCTGCAGCTCGAGCAGATCCTGAAACCACAGAACCACTCTACTGTACCTTTAAATGGTCTGAATCTGGTCTTTATTTCCCCAAACATAGCTGGGAATTTAGTGTAATTAGCCATACCCTGCACACTACCACTCCA
Source organism: Epinephelus moara (assembly GCF_006386435.1). NCBI lineage: Eukaryota > Metazoa > Chordata > Actinopteri > Perciformes > Serranidae > Epinephelus > Epinephelus moara. The sequence goes on along the minus strand of NC_065506.1, from coordinate 46,572,411 downwards.
GAGCATGTTTGCAATTAGCAGTCACATGCAATCTGGTATTATTACTTCACTCACATCTGTAAGGGTTCATTTGCAGATCTAAGTCTTAATGCAAGCTGGCAGCCAAACAGAGTGAACAGGCACAGCAACAGGGATTTCAGTCCAAACAATATCTGAAGGAGAGGCAGAGTAACATCCAGCAATCATTACGGAGAGAAAAAAGAGACCGGGGTGGGGTCACAGTGTGATGTCATGCAGTAATATACTGTAGGCCAGTCCCTGATATGAAGGAGTCAACATCGTGACAGCACATGGACATTTTTCAGCTGCAGGGAAATCCCACAAGTTTGTTGCTTATGAAACAGCACTTGCTTCCATAATTGAGATCTGTTGTTATGAATAATATCTGAGCCACAAGCAAAAAGAAACTGTTGTTCTTGTTCAGCTGAAACAGATTCGGAGCACGTAGTGTTAGTTAGCTGTGTGCTGATCATTGAGGCGATATCTGTTTTTTACTGATCTGACACTGACTTAATGTGTAAACATGAAGGGAAAGAAAAGATTCAGCAAAGGGTAAATGTGTTGGTTAAGAGGTGGAGAGTGATTTAGCACATTTACTAAGATACTGCAAGTAACTACGTAAGCTACACTACTAATGTTCTTGTACTTTACTGGAGTATTCCCATCTTATGCTATGTACTCTCCTCCGAGAATCGCCACCTCAACATGGTGGAGGGGTTTGCGTGACCCTGTGAACCTGGGAGCTGTGTTTTCGAGGCTAATAGTTGCTGGTAGGGTCTCTGAAGGTGAAGTGGTCCCAGAGGAGGGGCCAGTCTAAGAGCCGATTCAAGAAGACCCTGATGACACGGACTATTCAGACTTTGAGCACCTTGCCTGGAGCCAGACCTCAGGGGGAGATCGCCAGTGGATTGTGTGCCGGGTGGCAGGCAGGAGTGGGGTTCTGGACGTGCTGATCCCTGGTGTCGCGGATACTATGTACTTTTTATCTAGTTACTCTAGTTATTATACTTAATTGGCAGAAAAAGATTTAAAAAAAATCTTTAACAACCATAAAATATGATGCATTGTGATAGAGTAAAATAAACTACTCAGCAGTAGATAAAATACCTACAACCATCCCACCTAGAGCAGATAGAACATCACAGTTTGAGCTGCAATGACTAAATGATTAGTTGTCAACTATTAAATCAATCACCAACTAATTTGATAATAAATTAATTGGCCGTCGTAATAATAAGTAAGTAAGAAATAATAAGTAATCTTTTATGGAAAAAGTCCAAATTCTTTGATGCCAGCTCTTATAGGTGAATATTTTCTGGTTTCTTTCCTCCTCTATTACAGTATACTGTATATTTGTGCTGTGGACAACACAAGACATTTGAGGACGCCATTTTGGTTTTTTAGAAGCACTGATCGACATTTTTCACATTTTTCTGCCAAACAACATTTGATTAATCAGTTTGAGTAATTTTTAAAGAAAAGAAAGTCAAAATTTGCTAATTCTGGCTTCTTAAATGCGCATATCATCCAGTTTCTTCACTCTTTTATGACTGTATATCTTTGTGTTTTGGACAAAACAGGACATTTGAGGACGTCATGTCGGGCTTTGGGACACACTGATGGACATTTTTCACCATTTTCTGCCATTTTGTAGACCAAACAACATTTGATTAATCGGTCTGAGTAATTTTTAAGGGGGAAAAAAAGTCCAAATTCTTTGATTCCAGCTTGTTAAATAAGAATATTATCTGGTTTCTTTACTCCTCTGTGACAGCTGACTAAATATCTCTGGGCTGTGGACAAAACAAGACATTGGAGGACATCGTCTTGGGCTTTGAGAAACACATATCCACATTTTTCACCATTTTCTGACATTGAATTGAATCAGCTTATGGATTAATAGAGAAAATGATCAGCAGATTAATCAACAATGAAAATACTTAGTTGCAGCCCTAAGTATAATGATGACAGGTCATGCATCAATAATAATAATCAAAAAATATAATGTATTTATGGCCACTCTGCTGCAAAATGAGCAGATACTTTTCAACCTTTAAGTACATTTAATTTACTTAAATATAGAATTCAAATACTTTTGAAATCAGTGAGCATGTTATCTTTCTGTAGTGATTAACAGTAATGTTTTCACTATAGTCAGATCATAATATTTCATGTATCCTGTAATATTGCAGGATTCTCTTAATAATATGCGGTTTGATGTAAACTGAATGTCTCCATCGCTCCCTGATTACTTTTAATTAAGTTAATTTTCTTATAGATGATTCAGCTGAACGACAGGATGACACACTTAGTAACGCATATTCAGTTTTAATTAAAATCCATCTGTAATTCTTCAGCTGTGTAGGTCCATCGTAGTTTCAAACAGAAACCAAGCACTACTTTAAATGTGAAAGTGAAATGGTCGCAGTTTGTGCGTCAAAACTATTCAAAAAAGTCACGTCGCATTAACAGCAGCAGTCTGCAGGAAACATGACGTCACTTTAGCCCAACATAAAGAAAAGTAGTGTGAATGAACCCACCGCCAGCAGGACCCGGTCTCTCTCCATCAGGTCAGCCAGCTTGTGCAGCAGCCTCCCGCGGCTGGACGCGTCCATCCTCCGCCACGGAGAGCCTCTCTGCCCGGCCGCCTTGGCTGCCTGCACCGCTTTATCCACATCTTCCTGCACAGAGACATAAGCAGAGTAAAGCAGAGTAATACAGAGTAAAGCAGGGCGATGTCACGACACAAAGGCTCTGCTGTACTGTAAAAACAACGGGCTGTGCGCACAACACATACCTACAGACTGACTTTAATTTTCAGGGCCAGGTTCCAATAAGTAATTACATTTACTTCCCACTTTACTTTCATTTATTAAACGGTAAAAAGAGGTATATAACTGCATTGTCAAAGCTATTTTGTGGATATAAAACGCTAAAGTGTAGATTAATTATATACCGAATTTTCTAAAAGGTTCTTATCTATTTGATCAGGCTCTGATGTCATGCTGGATTTTATAGGTATTCTTCTGACAAAGCCAAAAAACTTAAATTATCAGATATTGAAATGTAGTTTGGCAAAAAGATTCTCCCCATTGATTCAGAGCCAAAGGAGCTGCACTGCATTAGGCAAAAGTTCGTAGGCCATTTGATTGGGTTGTAAAGTCATGCTGAATTTCAAAGACAATCTTCTGACAAACTCCAAAAACCTTAAATTAACAGATATTTGAATGAAGTTTGGCATGGCAGATATACCATGTTTGGCAAAAGGTTCTTATCTATTTGATCAAGCTCTTATGTCACGCTTGATTTGAGAGACATTCCTGTGACAAACCCCAAAACCTTAAATAAACAGATATATAAATTAAATTTGGCAAAGAATCTTCCCCATTGATTCAGAACCAAAGCAGATATACAGAATTAGGCAAAAGTTCTTATCTATTTGATCAAGTTGTAATGTCATGCTGAATTTCAAAGATATTCCTCTGACAAACCCAAAAATCTTAAATTAACAGATATTTAAATGGAGTTTGGTATAAAGGTTTCCCCCACTGATGTAGAGCTAAAGCAGATACACAGAATTTGGCAAAAGGTTCTTATCTATTTGACCATGTTCTCATGTCAGGCTTGATTTTAGAGACATTCTTCTGACAAACTCAAAAACGTTAAATTAGCAGATATTTAAATGGAGTTTGGCATAAAGATGTTTCCTACTGATTTAGAGCCAAAGCAGTTGTAAAGAATTTGGCAAAACATTCTTATCTATTCAGTCAAGTTGTAATGTCATGCTGGATTTTAAAGGTATTCCTCGGACAAACCCAAAAAACAAATCTGGCAAAATGTTGGTTGGTTAAATCTTTTTAACCAACTTCTTATGTCAAGCTTGATTTCAGAGACATTTTTCTGACAAACTCAAAAATCTTAACAGATGTTGGAATGAAGTTTGGCAAAAAGACTTTTTGCTATTGATTTGGAGCAAAAACAGAAAACCAATGTTCATATAAGGTCCTTATCGTTCAGTGGTTCAGTACGTAGGCCTACACTAAGTTCAATTAATTATCATTATTATGTTATGTAATAAAATAAAGGCTGTAAGTGATGCATTCTTACTTTGTCTGCTTCTTCCACTTCACAGATTTTGACACCTGTTGCTGGGTTGAAAGTTGGAAACGTCCTTCCACTGCTGGATGTGTGCCATTCATTGTCAATAAAAATCTGTGGAAAGCAGAGTGTTTGCTTTGGTTTGTGCCTCAACTGACAATTTATTCAAAGTTAAAAAACACAGTGAGCATAAAAGCTTCCAACCCCACCTGCAGCAGCTGGTTTCTATGCAGAGCCTCCTTACCTTGGTGTGTCTGATCTCCTGGACTTTGACAGGCTGAGGAAAAGGCAAAGCTGGGATCCCTTCAGCCACTCCGTTCTCTGTCGTTCCGTTCTGTGCCATTCTGGGTCAGCAGTACAGTCCAGGGCCAGTCTGTCTGCTGCGACTACTCAACACTGCCGGCCCATCCTCTGGCTTTTTATAAGAATGTGGAGTTCCTCCCTCCACACACAGCAGCTGAGGAGAGCCCAACTCCGCCCCTCCACTCACCAGTGAAGGGCCCTTATCTGAGGGGATTCTTGTTCTTACAGCACCTTGGAAACATCCTGCAACATGTATCCTATTTATTACTAATGCTGTGTGAATGGTGTGGGGGAAGATGGCGGCCAAACGGCACGCCTACCTGCTGTTCTTATTTTCATAAGCAAGGCGTTGAGGAAGCAGCGAGCATTTCCAGTCATGATGAAGGTGGATAAATGCTGTCCAGTTTTATTTTCAGCGTGTATTAGCTGTGTGTGTGAACAAAGGGAGAGTCAAGAGTAAGAATTTCACACCTGAATTATTTGGCTGTGTCTCTCAGTAAAGGGAATGAAAGTAATGAGACTGAATTCATTCTGCTGCACAATATTTACATCGCAACACAGCAGCTTTGATCTGCTTCTGTCGGCCTATCTGGAGCGACTGCAGGCTGTTCGTCAACCGTGCAAAGGTGTTATGAGTTGTGATGTTCCTCGCAAAGTTGGTTTTTGCACCTGGGCCTGGTGAAGTTGAATGGAGTTGAACACATGCAAACAAATGCTTTTGTTCTTGAGGACAAAGCTGCTTGCTTGCTCCGGGCTTGCACTCATACACAGTCTGCTATTGTTTCCCCTTCATCGCTTCTTGTCACTCTTTATGTCAAAGTTTAATTAGGACAACGGGCTTTCGCAGGCTCATTTCTCACTTCAGCAACTTTCTAACACTTCATAATGAGCGAGAGAGACTCAAAGGGATTGCACGAAGGGGAGGAAGGGGGGGGGGGGCTTGGCAGGATGGTGGAGTCGGGAAACAATATGAGATGCAAAGCATGGGCCCAGACCCATGCAAATAAGCAGGAACCTGCACTGGAGGGGATGAGTCGATTGCTCAAACAGTTTGAGGGATTAATAGCGAGTGAAAGATCAACACGGCAACCAGAAATATTGTTCGGTTGAGCAACAAGTATTTATAGAACATCTAAAAGCAACTGTAGCTTTTATCAAATGTTACTCAGACAGGAGGAAATGGTGCGACGGCCTGTTGGGACTGATTATGTTGTGTTTTCCAAAATTCTGTGAAATGTTTCTGTGTTTTCTGGGATGTGTTTCTTTAAATGTTGTGTTCTGTGAAATGTAGTGTTTTGTCAAATGTTATGTTTTCTTAAATGTTGTAGTGTTTTCTTAAACATTGTGTTTTCCGAAATGTAGTGTTTGGTGACTTGTTTTTGTTTGTTGAAATGTTGTTTTCTTACATGTTGTAGTTGTTGTGTTAAATGTTGTTGTGTTTTGCTCCTCGGGGCCACCACAGTACAGTACACACATTAATCCACATGTTGTGTTTCTTCTGGCAGCAGGACGGTGTGTGTGGGACTGTGTCAAAATAAACTACAGTGTGTGTGTGTTCATGGTAATGAAGGAACGTGTCATCCAGTGCATTGGTGAGTGTTTTTAACAAAAACAGAAGCTCTATGGTGCAGAGGAAGAAGATATATCAGGCTCTGATACACACTAGGGATGTGAACAGTTAACCATTAATCAGTTACCCGCCAGCAACAGTCTTGACCGGTTACGCATGTCGGTCTGTGGGTGAATTCTGCTGCTCCTCAGTTTGTTGCACTGCGCAGCACCTGGATCTGGTAGAGGACAGACAGTTAGCCGCCTTAACAAAGATACTCTGCAACCCCTCCAAAAACAACTAAATAGTAACAATAATGGTATTATTAGGCAATGAAATACAAGTTTTATTTTTATTTTAGCTTTTGATTAATGACTTTACGCACAAGTTTATTTAAATTTCTGTTTATCCAGCTGTACAGTAACATCAGCAGCACTGCAGTGAAACTGGAGTGCGGTTGAGCACCAACAGAGAGAAAAGATTTCTGAGTTGCCAGATCTCATGAGAGGGGGTTACAGAGACAGGTCTCAAACAAAGTTAATTTCTCCTGATTCGTCATTCTGAAAAATGTCATTTTTGTGTCAGAATCTTGGGACGATATGTGACTTGTGAAAACTGGGTCCAATCTTTACTTCAGTGACTATATCAAGAAAGACTTGGTCACAATCTCTACTCACGTTCACCTTTCCCATTGGATTAAATAGTGGCACAGATACAGGAAATGAAACTAAAGTGGGTTTATCAGGGGTCTCTGGCATTAACATGTGTGATCATAGTGCTCACTGCCCGCCCTCTGGTCTCTATGGATTAGCCTTAGCTGCTCTGCACTGTGCAGAGGGGGCAGAGGGTATTTTGTGTGTGTGTGTGTGTGTGTGTGTGTGTATATATATCTCTATATATATATATACATATATATTGTAAATCTGTTTTGAAAGGTACTATATAAATCAAGTTGTTATTATTATTATCATCAATGTTACATAATTAATAAAAGTTATTTAAAAAAGAATGCATAAATGGTTCAAATGACGTTTGAAGTTTAAATGTAATAACGCATTACCTAATTTAATGCAGGTGTTTTTATTTCGAATGCTGTTTGAGATTTTGAGCCCAAAATTAGGAGTTAAAACATTTTGAGTCAAGAGTTTTCACATTAAATCTACAGCACTTTTTTTTTTTTTAGCTTTTCTGAAACCTACAAGGAACAGAAGGTTGTTATTTCAGTGGACAAGATGTGAAGAGTGGAGATCTGCTGTCTGACACTGCGGCGCAAATCAAATCTGACTTTTACTGAAGCAAATCTTTGCAAATTCCGCCTCTGTAGATCTGATGACATCGGCCATCGAGGACACAGTCACAGGTGGAGACAGGTGTGTGATCTCTCTGTGATCATGAATCTCTACTGTATAATATTCAGTCCTCCTCCAGCTGACTGAGCGTTAGCGGAGCGTCCTGTCGTGGGAAAGTGGAGCCTCTCCGTCCAGGCTTGGCTGCTCGGGCTAATTGGTGCTGCACACCTTTTAATGAAGGTCAAGTTTGCTCCCATCAGCAGGCTTCATGGCCAATTAGAATCTCTCCACAGATAGCTAATTGCAGTGTTATGTCTTTTGCTGAGAGCTTGTTATAGGTTAAATAAAATGTTACAGAAAAGACGCAGGGTCAGTTATCTCTCATTTCAGCTCCAATTCTCAATTTAGGAGGATGTACTGAAACCTGAGATAAAATAAATGGAAACTGAAGTGAGCTCTGTGCAAGCTGTGGTCGTAGCAGCAAATGAATACAGCACACTGAAGCAAATACAGGGTATTGTCAAAAAAAGTGCATGAGTGAAGAAACAGACCAAATCACAGTTTGTTTACAATAACTTGTGGGTAGAAAACCCTCGTGTCATGTACGTAAAATGAAACAGAGCTGAGCAAACGCTGCCTTGGTTAGTTTTTAGCTAGTTTTAAAAAAAAGGCCCACTTGAAAAAATCATTATCAGTTAATAAGTGTACTTTATATTTAGAATATTTTCACCGCTTTTGTCATCAGACAGCCTTTTCCAACACACAACTGAAGCCGTTATCTCAAAGCGACCTGACTCCACTGACAAAAACAGTCATTTTACCTCGCAGGACGTGAGAGGTGCTGGTCCACTGCTGCCTTTGATTGGTTAGTGTGTAAAGCAAAGTGGTTAAAATATTCCAAATACAGTGCACACTTAGGCCCAATCCCAATACCCCCCCTTGCCCACTACCCCTAGCCACTTCCCACTACCCCTTGGCTCTCGAAATGAAGCAACGAGGGGTAGGGGTTGAAATCTTTGCCTAGGAATTGGGACACCACTCACTACGTCACCGTATCGGTTACGTTCACGCATACGTAACTATTTTAAACAGGAAGCTGCGAGCCATCTACATTTCCAACCGACATCTACAATGGAGTCTCCAGTTGAGTTCATCCTACCTATCGCGTTTGCATTATTCATCATGCTTCGTTTGATGAACGACAGACGACAGGGGACTTCTGCTAGCTAGCTAGCTAACCAGCTAACATTACGAGGCAGCATAGTTATACTAGCTGGTGTGTTATCGTAATGTGAAAAGTCCGACAATTTTGCAGAACAGGACAGATGACAGACGCCAGATAGTGCGAGCTAGCTAGCTAGCTAACAAGCAACCTGACGACGGTAACGTTAGCAATGTATGAACTTTTTTCCCCGTCTCTTGCTCGGTGGTAGTCATGGCGACGTCTACCCCTCGCTGGCAAGTCAGCATCTGAAATCCTTCACTCTGAAGGGCTAGTGTCATACCCACTACCCCTTGTAATGCCCCCTACCCCTACATGCAAATAGGAATTGGGACACCACTACCCCTCGCGGGAACGCGCAAATGTAGGGGTAGGGCCAAGTGGTAGGGCTAAGGGGGGGTATTGGGACTGGCCCTTAAACTTATACTAATATTAAGTGGCTCTTTTCAGGAGGCTAAAATATGTTTTACTGTGGCATCAACCCACAGCAGTATATTGCTTTGCTTCCATGGTAGATTTTGTTTCTCAAAGACGTTAGCAAAGCAACACAGTACATAACATAAGCATGGCAGAAACATCAGATGTTGTATGTTACAGTTAGAGCTGAAAATGTAAATTAAGAAGATGTAAAAAAAAAGTTTGCCAATTTCACAGATCTCTGCAACTAAAATCAGTTGCAATTTTAAACATTTTGCAATTGGCTGAATATTCAGGGAGTCTACAGGTCTCAGACAGTTAAATTCAATGCTCTTTAAGACCCATTCAAGACACAGTTTAACCAAATTTAGGACAGATTTTTGGACAAATCATGTTTTACTTATTTAAGTGAGTTAGGTTATTCTATTTTTTGCCAACAGGTGCAAGTATTTAGTAAAAACACAGGATTATGTCCAGTGGTAGGTTTAAAGATTTGTAACATCAGAAAAGAATTTCATGAGAAAGACCATGACTCATTTTCACAAACAGGAATTAATAGATGGATAAATGAAATTAGATAAAAAATGTTTGTGGCAATTAAGACCTCACAAATTTAAGACCATTTAATGACTTTTAAGGCCTGATATTTATATAATTGAATTTAAGACAAATTTTTTAAGGACCTGCAGACACCTTGTAAATTAGTAGCTAAAGCAGATTGGACCCAAATGTGTCTCAGTACAATATTAAAAGAATGAAAATGTTATTCACATGAGGGACATAATTAGTTATTCCTGGAACAAATGATTAATTCAAAGGAGACAAATTATTTGAGGATGCAAATTACTATACTGTCGGTATAAAGGCATAACAATGCTTCAAATGATCATTTTTTTCAGAATGAATGAAAATCCCTACATTTAATTTGAAATACAGATTATTTTAGGATTAAAAGCTTGGTTACAGGTGAGGGACTGACTGCCTTCATGTCAAACAAAAAGCATCACTGAAGTTTAAATACTGCTCCGGTATCAGAGCTGACAATCTCTCAGATATGACCCGTCTCGTAGATAAAACACTTTCCCATGCCTGTCTGTTATTTGTGTGGACTTTCAGTGCTGCAGTTGGACACACACAGACAGAGCGTAAAAGAGAGAGAGGGGGGAGGGGAGAGAGAGAGAACAATTCAGATTGAAAAAGATGGACAGATAGAGAAAAGAGGGAGAGAAAGAAAAGGAACGAGGGAAGGAAGGAGAGTCTGAACCACTGAGATAACTTTGTCCAGGTGTTCAGAGCCAAACAAAGGCTCTTTTCAGGCCCTGATGAGAACACACTGCTCCTCCACTTGTTGCAAAATATACAGGAGAGATAAAAGAGCACAACTCAGGAAGAAGCTTATATTCTGTTACCGTACCAAAATATGGACCAGGGGAAGGCCTGCCCAATTATATGAGCCTCGCTGCTGCCAGTAAACAAGAGTATAAGCTGGGAGAGAAAAGAGCCGAGGTCAGAACTGTCAACGCTCACAATAAGTGAATTGTGTTACAGTTCAGTTGCATTTGTTTGAAAGTTATCCAGGATCAAAGTTTAGGATAATAAGAAGAAATCGTGGGTAAATAATGTGAGTGTTAACTGTTAACTAGAACCAAAGTGCTTGTTGTCTCACCCGAACCACAGATGGGACTCATCTGTGTGAATACCCCACGTCCTGCTCTCTGTACACCCGCCTTTCGGGCCACTGTTCGGGGAAGAAAAGCAGCCATGTCGCAGTAAAAAACAACCGCCTTTCGGGCCACTATCTGAGGAAGAAAAGCTGCCATGCCTCAGTAAAAAACAACCGCCTTTCGGGGCCACTATCCGAGGAAGAAAAGCAGCCATGTCTCAGTAATAAACAACCGCCTTTCGGGGCCACTATCCGAGGAAGAAAAGCAGCCATGTCTCAGTAAAAAACAACCGCCTTTCGGGGCCACTATCCGAGGAAGAAAAGCAGCCATGTCTCAGTAAGAAACAACCGCCTTTCGGGGCCACTATCCCAGGAAGAAAAGCAGCCATGTCTCAGTAAAAAACAACCGCCTTTCGGGGCCACTATCCCAGGAAGAAAAGCAGCCATGTCTCAGTAAAAAACAACCGCCTTTCAGGGCCACTATCCCAGGAAGAAAAGCAGCCATGTCTCAGTAAAAAACAACTGCTTTTCAAGCCACAAAATCAGCAGGAGAAGAAACAATGTCTGTAAAAAACAACAATTTTGCGGCCACTATCTCAGGAGGAAAAGCAGCCAAGTCTCTGTAAAAAACAACCACTTGTTGGGCCTCCATCCTGGGAAGAAAAGCAGCCACGTCTCAGTATACAACATCTGATTTCTGGGCTACTATACCAGGACGTTACCAAAAAAAACCCAATCACATTTCAGGCCACAATCCTGGTCAAAAACAAACAATATTGGATGTTGTAATTGATTGGTGTCAAGAAGGTTTTCGGTCACAATTGAACAACATGTTGCAGGAACTAAAAGTCGATCACTAGGACTGACGACTGTGGACATTGTCTCAGCTTTCTTTCTGGCACTATATTTACCCGGGGTTTCATCAGTGGTGCAGGCCTCGGCATCAACATCCATTCAACGCAGAGCTCTCTGTGGGCTCAGCTTGCAGAGGGATATGTGTCTGCCTGGCGGCCCTCTGTCATCTCTCCCTGCCTGAGCTGACAGAAGTGAGAGGACAGTCTTTTGATGTCAGGAAGAGATTCTTACTCCTGGCTGTTTCTCACCAATTCACATCAGTCCAGCCTCTTCCCCCGTCTGTTACGAGGAGTGAGAGAGCGCTTTGTATTTTCAGATCAGAGCAATTTGCAAATTCATTCAAGAACAGCGTCACACAAAAGGAGCTTAGATATAGAATCTCTCATCACTGTTTCTAATGGGCAGTAGATTAACTTTCCTACCTGATGGCTTCTAACTGCACAGCTGGGGAAAAGAGTCAAACATGCTTCTCTAGGAAACTGGCAGTTAATATCAAAGGTCTGTTTTACTGTGATACTGACAACCAGCTGCAGAGAGATCCTCACCTGTCACACTGGAGAGACCTCTGTGGACAAACATTTGATTTCTATGATAAAACATAACACAACAACATGAGGAAACCACCATCATTATGTACATTCACCAGCCAGTTTATTAGGTACACCTGTTCAACTGCTTGTTTACGCAAATAGCTAATCAGCCAATCACGTGGCAGCTCCTCAATACATTTAGTCATGTAGACATGGTGAAGACGAGCTGCTGAAGTTCAAATGGAGCATCAGAATGATGAAGAAAGGTGATTGAAGTGACTTTGAACGTGGCATGGTTGTTGGTGCCAGACGGGCTGGTCTGAGTATTTACTGGGATTTTCAGCACAACCATCTCTAGGGTTTACAGAGGATGGTCCCAAAAAGAGAAA
>NC_065506.1:46534796-46559661 GCF_006386435.1 Epinephelus moara | reverse complement strand
AGCAACTGTGTGATGTCATCATGTCAATATGGACCAACATCTCTGAGGAGTGTTTCCAGCACCTTGTTGAATCTATGACACCAAGAATTAAAAAGGGGGTCCAACCTGGTACCAGCAAGGTGTACCTAATAAAGTGGCTGGTGAGTGTATATGGCCTTTTTGTTCTAACTACATTCAGCTGGTTTGTCCTATTGTAAATACTGCAGACATTTACAGTTAATATGCTTACTCACTCCCACTAGATCAAATCAGACACACACACACAACACTACGCTTTTTTAAGAGCTTTTAATTTGAAAGCATTTTACTTGTGATGTAAAATGATAGTTAACATCATCGTCACTTTTAAAGCCGGACTAAGAGTTACAGTCTATATTCATACCCAGTGTGTGTAGTGCTGCCGAGATGAAAGGGAGTCTGGTAGATAGTGTGTCACAGCGCAGACATCACCCGCATCCCTGCTCTGCTCTGAAGAATGTACAGGATTGAATAACAGAAGAATGTTTACATCTTGCTTTTGGCCTGGAGGTGATGGTGGTGGTGGTGGGGGGACTGTTAGTCTCCTCTGCAGAACATAAAGTTATCATATCATATCTAATCTGGACGGAGTTTATTTGCTGGAGGATCTTAACATTTATCTGTCTCAGTTTCTCTTCCTAGTAACAAGTGACAGCTCTGCAGACAATAATGAACAGTGACAACAGGAAATAAATCAGTACATAGGTTCCTGTTGGCTGGGAGGTGTCTCTGAAAATTGTTTAATACACTTATCCAGTAAAAGAACTAGTGCTGGTTTAAGAAGCACAAACGAAGCCCCTAAAACTACAATTACCAAAAGAACCAAATCTGTAATATGTGATGCAGGTTGAACGAGTTGTTACCTGGCAGGGGCGTAAATACAGACTGGGGCCCTTGGGGGTTGGGGCTTGTAGAGAGAGTTGTTGTCTCTAAAGCAGAGAACAGGGCCTCACGAGTGATTCAACTTGCCACCTTAGAAATACGCCTGTGTTCAAAAAAGAACTCATGTTAAACTACAGATGCTGTCACCTGCTATACCTGACCTCGAGAAGGCAAACCCATCTCCACCAATGTTTCTTTTTTATAAAATAGTCAGTAGCAATCTATTACAAAATGATATGTGCATTTTACAGAAACTTTAAAAACTATAAATAAACTGTAGAAACTTCAATTTAATGAATAATTTCTCATTTTTTGTCTTATACAGATTTGCAGTGATGATTGCAAGGTAAAATGAGCCTAGTCTCACTGTGAAGTCATTGAAATCTGGCACATGGGCAGTGAATTGCCGTGTCAGACACTGACGAAAAAAGCCGTCCTTTGACATTTGCATGATACGCGGCCAGTCGCTGTTATAATTTAATTGCACTCGGGAACAACGGGAAAATACGGAAGGACAAGAGCGAGAGTTAAGGCAGTGAAAGTCCGAGTAGGGCTGGCGTGAGGGGTGGTGGATGGGTCCAACAAACACTGACCTTCACCCGGGAGAGCGGTGTTTGTGTGTTTGTAAGATTCTAAAGCCAAATCCTGTTCCTCTTTCCTAAACCCAGTCATGTACGTTTATCTTGAAAAAGACTGTATGTAAACTGTAAATTTCCTGTGAAAACTGAAGTGTATTTGAAAGAAGACAATGCATGTAACAGGTTCAACCTGGCATCCCTGAACATCAACAACCAGCACACCCAGGGAACCTTTGACACCGTATCTGGATGTGGAAAGTCCATGACCAAACGTCGATATGTGACGAGGTCTGAGTGAGAGTGTGTTGGTAATACATATATTGATGTTGTCCAATGTCAAGTTTGTATTTGATCATGTGACGATAACTATAAAATCTGGCACTGGGGCCCGTCCTAACTACTGTACACTACTGTTACCTGTCATAGTTTTCTTGACTCAAATTCAAAAGTTAATATCTCTGCTAGACTTAAACTTGGAGAGGATCCTGCGTTTGGTTGTGTGTGTGCATCTGTCTGCCTGCTGCTGATCTGCATACTACTGGACCAATCAGCCTATTATTTTGTGTGCACATTTATGATTGTATGCTTAGGGACCTCTCATTGTTGCAGTAATTCACAGTGGTCAAAAAAAAATGTTTTAATGACTATTTTTTGATTGCTGACTCCTCACTCCGCTTCACCGACCTGTAATGGCTGCAATTGATCAACTAAGTCAAGTTGCAAAATCACAAAGCTAAAAACAGTTCTGGCATTCGTCTTGGCTAAAGACAAGCCTTACCTAGTCTACTGCAGGTCACATTTTTGATGTTGTCGTGGCTCAAAAATGGACATCCATAGAAAAATTTGGTCTCATGTTAAACCACAGCATCTGCAGATTAATTCCATAGATGCACTGAAGGTATGACCACCATCTTGCCTGTAAGAGAGCCAGGAGATCTTCACTCTACTGAGAGTCCTTCTCTTGTTAGGGCCCAAGCAAGTGCAAGTGATTTTTATTCTTCTTCCTCTAAATGAATCACATTTTTGAGGGGCTTAACGAAACTTGTGAAAGTTTGCAGACACACATCACATCTGGTGAAAACTTTGATATTTTGGGGGTCTCATGTTTGGCTGCCAAAAATGGCTCAGTAGCAGCTAATATCACAAAATATCAACAAAGCAGCCCCCAAAGCTGGTTTCACTAACATGTACGAAACTTGGTAAGCACATGCAACACCCTAAGACATACAAAAAAGTCTCTTGAAGCCATACTCTAAACCCAACAGGAAGTCAGCCATTTTCACTGTGCAATCTTTGTGCATTTTTGGCCATTTCCTGGGGTCATACTTTAACAAACTCCTCCTACATATTTGATCCAATTGACTTCAGATTTGGTGTGGACCATCTCAAGATCTTGGACATCAAAAGCTGCATAAAGCTTGAGTTTTTGTCACACTATGTGACTGTGGCGAGGCATCAAGTTTCCATGTTTCACCACCAAACAGGAAGTGGTAAGTAACTAAGTAACTAAATTTGCCTAATATAAATGTTCTTGACTCCAGTCCTGGTCTGTTGATTGTCTCCTTGATCCTGCCGACAGGCTTTGTTTTCATCGTCAAAAATTATTGCCAACATGTTAATATTTAGGGTAGCATTTATTTTTTATATTACTTTAATGTTGCCCAAAATGTACACACACACACACACACACACACACACACACACACACACACACACAGAAACAGCCACACCTGGGGCTTTTCTCTGCTGAGAAATGCAATGCTTTAATGGCAGTGCCACAGAGGACATATCACCTGTTCTCCTGTTGCAGAGAAATTCTCAGAGGCTACTTGTGCACAGTACGCAGCTCCAGTGGAACTGTTTTGGATACATGTCGAATCAATACGCTCTATTGTGTGGAAAGTCAGAGCACTTCTGTGAGAGACTCCCACAGCATTTGAGATAGCTGGCCTGCCCCGCTCTGCTGTTCGGGTAAGCATGAGTGGATCCTGGATTAGTGCACACAGTGTGTTCTGTCTGGACACAGTCATCTCTCTCTACTTGTTCCCGTATCTTTGCAGATAGGTTAGTAAAGCTTTCAAATCTATTTTGGAGCAACTGTGGCAGTCTATCCACCCTAAAGTCTCGTCAATACATCTGTCAATTTGAGATCTGTTTATACAGTCCATACATTACTTATCATCAATACCAGTATATTGCGACACCCCCAGTATAAACCTTGTAGTTTTTTTAACTTCAAATCACCAAATCATCAGTGCTTGTTGGGGTCCTGAACTGGTGTCACAGGGTAAAGGATAAACTAAACACACCACATTTGTAAAGCAAAGGCCAGGAAGCTTGGCAGATGAAAACTAGACAATCTGTTGGCATTGCACAACTCTGCAAACCATGAATAAATTACATTTGCACGTTATTATGCAATAGATATGTTGAAACTTTATGTTTCAACACCGCTGTGGTTAACTTGTCATTAGGAAAAAAGATAACTTAAAAGGAATGCATGGGAAGAGAAAGTCAAACTCCTTTCTTTCATAGAATCAGGTTGGAAACACACTTCTGATTTGTGTCCCAAAATTGCAACGACAGAAAAGAGCTAATCACAACTGCAATGAGAGCAATTAGCATCTCCAAAAGGAGAAGAGAAAAGAAAAGATCAAGAGCTCTTAATGTGGACAAAGATGAGAATGGAAAAGGAAAGAAAAGTTTCTATTTTCTAACTAGAGTCACATGTGAGGCATTGGTGCTCCGAATGAACTGTAAATAGCTGGTGAGTAAGCCCATTTGAATCAGGAAGCCTGGTCAGAGTTGAGCATCTGCCACTTGAAACTGTCATGTTGTTTTCTGTGTTTGGTTTCCCTCAAAATAAAGTTGTTGTTCGGGGCTTTTACAGTACGTGGACGAATAGAGGCAAAGTTTAAATTGGCTCTACTAGAACAGAGATGTTAGGCAACTTCTTGTACTGTACTGAAACTGTCTTCTTTCATGCATATGAGGCATTCAGCCTGCTTTGGCCCCTTTTCAGGAGATTCTTGTGGTCTGTTTATAAACCAGTGAGCACAATAAAAGTGCATCTATGCCTTCTGAACAGAAAATATTCTGCACTTATAGGCAACAGAGCAAAACAATGGAGCCAAATGCTAATGAGCTGTTTCAGTGTCATGAAAAGTTCATTAGGACTAACAGACAAGACAAGACAAGAGCATCAATATTAAACAATTCTGCAAAACCCTGGATTACGTTCAATGACAACATTTTTTAAATTCCTGGTTTCTTCAGTTTCTGTGCTTGGCAGCTACAGTATGGTGAAGGTTAGGAAAGCTGTGGATGCTGCTAAAAAATACCCAGGTTTGAGTGGTACAAATGCAGCTGGAAAGGCAGCAACGTGTTGCTAAAAAGTACCCAGGTTTGAGTGGCACAAACGCATCTGGAAATGCAGCAGTGTGTCGCTAAAAAGTACCAAGCTTTGAGTGGCACAAACGCATCTGGAAATGCAGCAGTGTGTCGCTAAAAAGTGCCCAGCTTTGAGTGGCACAAACACAGCTGGAAATGCAGCAGTGTGTCGCTAAAAAGTACCAAGCTTTGAGTGGCACAAACGCATCTGGAAATGCAGCAGTGTGTCGCTAAAAAGTACCAAGCTTTGAGTGGCACAAACACAGCTGGAAATGCAGCAGTGTGTCGCTAAAAAGTACCCAGCTTTGAGTGGCACAAACGCATCTGGAAATGCAGCAGTGTGTCGCTAAAAAGTACCAAGCTTTGAGTGGCACAAACACAGCTGAAAAGGCAGCAGTGTTGCCAAAAATCACCCAGCTTTGAGTCACTCAGACACAGCTGGAAAAGCAGCACTGTGTTGCTCTAAAGTGCCCAGCTTTGAGTGGCACAAACACAGCTGAAAAGGTAGCAGTGTTGGAAAAGCAGCAGAGTCAATCCTGAGCAGACTTTCAAGCTTTAAACTACATCTGTTGCCCTCACTGTCTACTGTATAGGTTTAAATTTGGGTTGGTAGAAAGCCTGGTGCGTCTAACACAGACACTAAACGGTGCCTCCATCGTCTTTAAAATGACTCTGGGACACTGCCCAAGCAGCTAATTTTGGCGCCCTGGGTTTGAACCCAGACTGGTGTGTTCCAGCTCCAGCTCCAGCTCCAGCTCCAGCTCCAGCTCCAGCTTTCACACTGACAGTGAGTGATGCTAAAGTTTTAATACACTGTGGTGTTTTGGTGTGAAACAGTAGAGTGTCATGGTGGAAAATAGTGTGCTGTTTGTGTACACTTGAACATTTTGGACATTTACACTGGAAAATGATAAAACCAAGAGACAAAAGCTGAGAATAAAAAAGTGTAAAATGAAGGAGGACAGTGTGTGTGTGTGGATGAGTGGGCAGAGATTTTCATAATTGCTTGATGTGTGTGTGGGTAATGACTGTGCGTGAGTGTGTGACCTTTCTGTTACAGTCTGTCATTTATCAGTGCAGGTCAGACACAATCTCAGTTCCTGTCCCGTCCTCAGGAAGACTGCCTTTAACCTTTTGGATTTGACCTAGATGGTCATGTGTGATAATTATGGTGGTTAATATTTACCCTTTGAAAAATATGATAATATTTCGACAGCATATTATGTATTTTTATTTATTATTTTGAGCTTCATTTTAGCAGGAAGTTTTTGCTGATTATTCCATGGCAGTTTTCCCCAGATCTGTCTAAACCTTAAAAACAACCATCCTGCGGATATTAAACGTTGGTCCACCCAAACTGTCCTCCAGTGCCAGCATGAGAAAATTCCTGCAGCGGCCTCTCTGTCACTCTGTTCTGCCTCAGTGGTCCGTGCATCTGGCAAGAAGGTGAAGTGCTTTCACCACAAAATGAAGTCTTGATAAAATGGTGCAGCGAACAGCTGGTTATGGTAACGGGGGGGACGAAGGCCATCAGAAAGAGCCTCTTTGTTTTCTCTGAGTTGGGCACAAGGTGGCCAAACGTCACACGGCTGACCCCTGCTAGCTGCTTGTCTCCTGGACCGAGCAATAACATAAAGAGTCCCTTGAGAAAGCCGAGTGGAAACGAGCCAATGGCAGCTCCTGGAATGCCTTCTCATTTCCTGAAGGACGAATATGTTTCATTCATCTTGCAACAATAACGTACAGGCCTGAGTGTGTCTGAAATGAGGTGATCTCAAAAAATTTTCCTCATAGTAAATTATAACTAGACGCAGTTTGAATATGTGAGTTTTAAAGTAGGAAGGTATTCTCTAGAAGAATTAGAGCAAAAGGTATCCTATTAGAGATTCATAAAATACAAGCAAAACAAAATGGTGTTTTTCTTATCTGTAGATCACGTTCATGATCTAACACTACCATAATAAACCTTAGTATTCTGAACCTTCTGAATTCGGCTCCTTCTCAGTGTCTGTGAGGACATTTCCTCTGAAGCTTTGGATTACACTGCTCAAAATAAATAAGGGAACACTTAAATCCCACGTCAGATCTTGATGAACAAATGTTTCAAGTTGAAAGTCTTTACTCATGTATATTGTATAATTTGTTGAGGACAAAATGACGTAACAAAGGGTCACTGGAAACCAAAATCATCAACCCACTGAGGGCTGGATTCAAAATCACACCAAAAATCAAAGTAAAAAATTAAAATCACAGGCGGATCCAACTTGGTTGGATCCCAGGGCCCGCTGCAGCAGGAGGAACCCAGGGCCCGCTGCAGCAGGAGGAACCCAGGGCCCACTGCACCAGGAAGTAACCCGGGGCCCGCTGCACAAGGAGGAACCCAGGGCCTGCTGCACAAGGAGGAACCCAGGGCCCTCTGCACAAGGAGGAACCCAGGGCCCACTGCACCAGGAAGTAACCCGGGGCCCGCTGCACAAGGAGGAACCCAGGGCCCGCTGCACAAGGAGGAACCCAGGGCCCTCTGCACAAGGAGGAACCCAGGGCCCGCTGCACCAAGAGGAACCCAGGGCCCACTGAACAAGGAGGAACCCAGGGCCCTCTGCACAAGGAGGAACCCAGGGCCCACTGCACCAGGAAGTAACCCGGGGCCCGCTGCACAAGGAGGAACCCAGGGCCCGCTGCACAAGGAGGAACCCAGGGCCCTCTGCACAAGGAGGAACCCAGGGCCCGCTGCACCAAGAGGAACCCAGGGCCCACTGAACAAGGAGGAACCCAGGGCCCTCTGCACAAGGAGGAACCCAGGGCCCGCTGCACCAGGAGGAACCCAGGGCCCACTGAACAAGGAGGAACCCAGGGCCCTCTGCACAAGGAGGAACCCAGGGCCCACTGCACCAGGAAGTAACCCGGGGCCCTCTGCACTAGGAGGAACCCAGGGCCCGCTGCACCAGGAGGAACCCAGGGCCCACTGCACCAGGAGGAACCCAGGGCCCTCTGCACAAGGAGGAGCCCAGGGCCCGCTGCACCAGGAGGAACCCAGGGCCCTCTGCACCAGGAAGTAACCCGGGGCCCTCTGCACTAGGAGGAACCCAGGGCCCGCTGCACCAGGAGGAACCCGGGGCCCACTGCACCAGGAAGTAACCCGGGGCCCTCTGCACTAGGAGGAACCCAGGGCCCGCTGCACCAGGAGGAACCCAGGGCCCTCTGCACCAGCGTAAGGTCTGACATTCGCTCTGAGGATTTCATCCTGGCTCTGACATGGAGGTCTGTGTGACCCTCCAAGGATCTGCCTCCCCAGACCATCACTGACCAACTGCCAAACCAGTCATGCTGGATGATGTCACAGGCAGCATAACGTTCACAGCGTCTCCAGACTCTTTCACACCTGTCACGTGCTCAGTGTGAACCTGCTCTAATCTGTGAAGAGAACAGGGCGCCAGTGGTGGACCTGCCAGTTCTGGTGTTCTCTGGTGAATGCCAGTTGAGCTGCACAGTGCTGGGCTGTGAGCACAGGTCCCACTAGAGGACATGGGGCCCTCATGCCACCCTCATGGAGTCTGTTCCTGACAGTGTGGTCAGAAACATGCACACCAGTAGCCTGCTGGAGGTCATGTTGTAGGGCTCTGGCAGTGCTCCTCCTGTTCCTCCTCACACAAAGGAGCAGATACCGGTCCTGCTGCTGGGTTGATGCCCTTCTACGGCCCTGTGCAGCTCTCCTCGTGTAATGGCTGCTCTCCTGGTATCTCCTCCATGCTCTTGAGACTGTGCTGGGAGACACAGCAAACAATCTTATGGATGTGCCATCCTGGAGGAGCTGGACTACCTGTGCAACCTGATTGGGCTGCAGGTAGCGCCTCATGCTCCCAGTAGTGACAAGGACACTAGCAGAAGACCAAACTTTCTGGGGGTTGTCTTGCTTTTGCCTCTCCATGATTTTTTTTTTACAGACCGTGAGAATTATACCAACAGGTCTGTACTCCTGTAACACAATAGAAAGACATTGGCAGAGTGTATTATTCTGATGTGGCCTGGAGAAAGGAGCTCCCTGTCTCACATTACATTACCAAGAAACCTTCAGGACTTTGCAAACACACAAACCTAATGGAGCTGCATAAATGTTTTTGCATGAACCCATGACAGGGGAAATGTCCACATATTTGATGTAGGTGGGACAGCATGGAGGTGCCATATCAGGTAGGAGAGGAAGAAGCATTTAGATATTTTTAGACAGCACACAGAGCTGCAGAGACTCCTGACAAAGCTGCTATTGTTCCTACTGTCTGAGGGCTTGCTGGCCCACAGAGGGATGGCATTGTTTTATCATGTAATGCTACCAGTGATCTGTTCAGCGATAGCACCCTATGTTTGGTAAAGTAAGACAGAAGTATATCACAGCCACTATTGGGTCACCTCAGCTCTGGGTAGTATTTGACTGAGTCCTGCTGAGAACAAATGGAGGCGAAAGCAGAAACCAGCTCTTTTAAAACAGCATTCCGGAGGAAAAAAAAGAAGAAGGGGGAAATAAAGAAAGGAAAGGG
Source organism: Epinephelus moara (assembly GCF_006386435.1). Lineage (NCBI taxonomy): Eukaryota > Metazoa > Chordata > Actinopteri > Perciformes > Serranidae > Epinephelus > Epinephelus moara. Next base: position 46,550,258 of record NC_065506.1, on the reverse strand, counting down.
AAAATGTAAAATGATACAGCGCTCAGGAGAGATGCTTGACAAAGTACCACGTTCTGATTTTTCCTGTTGCTTTTATATGTTGTTATTTGGGTGAAGGGCGGCGTGAGCAATTAAATATGCATAAATGAAAACTGTGACAGCTGCTCTGAGCTGAGCAGGCACACACATGTGCACTGCTATCCTCTGAAAGGTAACACCCTGGTGCTGTGCCAGTGCGAGTGGAATGACCTGAACAGGCTGGATGGTGATTATTATCTGATGATATGTACTTTCCACACAGGAAGAAGAAAGTAGTGTCAGATTATCTTCCACATCCGACTCAGACAGTCCCAAAATATGAGCGTATTTGACTCAGGGTTCCAAAAAGTAATAAATATGTAATGAAATTGAAATAATGACACTTGTATTACTGATTTTAATCAAATGGTACCCAAAATAAAAAATATATATTTTCTCCTGTCTGCACCGCACAGGTTGGTTAACAGTCACAGTCCACTACTGACAGCCCCCGAGGATTATAGTTGTGTGTTAATGATAAGAGACCCATGTGACCGACGGAGATCATGGCGGACATTGCTATCTGTCAGAGCCTGTAGCAGGTTGAGTTTTGAAGCTAGTTACTGGTATCCTATGAAACTAGAAGAACTACGGAATCCAGTGGTTATAGTGGGACAGAGAGGCTGAGCTGATTACATGATGTTATGAGGATGAATAAGCGGAATAGTTGAGCCTTGAGCAGATTGTGGAGGACGTTGTAGTGTACACGCCACACAGAATGACGTTCAGACACAACAAACTCATTAACAGATGTGTGTTTCTCTAGATGCATGAATGGATACCTGAACAGGCCTACCAGGGACAGGCCAGTGGCCCCCTGACCTTCCCCTGCAAAATGTTGCTCAAACATTGTCACATGTAATGACCCAACCTGGTCTCACTCCAAAGTCGTCGAATAGCGCCGCTTTGTCAGTAACTTCCGGCATCAGACGTCGACGAAAAAGCCGCCCTTTCACGTCAGCATGATACGCAGCTGCTCGCAGTTATAGTGTAACGGCACCCGAGTGGGACGGGCAGAAAGGGTGGTGGATTGGTCAAGCAACCATTAGTCTCGCTCACCAGACCTTTCTCAAGAAAAGAAAGGTCTGGCTGGGCCGGCTCTCACTTTAAGATTGGAGAAAAAAACGGCCTGGGCTGGTTTTATTTCTTTCAACCAATCACAGTCGTTCCGGGCGGTGCCACAGCAACGGTGCACTTGCAAAAATATTGCCGGGGGGAAACATGTTTTGGTGTAACACGCCCACAAAAATATCCCCTACAGGACGCGAACCATGGCAGAAAAATGGCTACATCCCCGCAAGATCAAACACCGCAAAAGTTAGTAAAGGACGTGTTGAAAACGGTTGATGTAGTGCTTTTATTTTGAAAGAGACTGTATGCAAACTGTACAGTTCCTGTGAAAACAGAAGTGTATTTTGAAAACAGACAATGCATGTAACTGGCTGAAGTTGACACGTCCCAGAACGTCCACAACCAACACACTCAGGGTACCGCAGCCCAGTCCATCCCAGAAGAAAATGTTAGCGTTGTACATTTTGTAAACGTGGGTGTTTTGTAGTGACCTGTTGCTGTTTTCCAGCGGCTTGTTAGGCATGAAAATAGTTGTATTAAAGCGAGACATCACTACTTTTCCTCCTGGTGTAGAAGCCCGAAAAGCTCTTAATAACTGAGACATTTCTGCCTCTCCTCCCGGTATAGTGGCTCGAAAAGCTGTTACTAACCGAGACATATCTGTTTTTTCTCCCAGGATTGCATCCAGAAAACTGTTTTTTGTACACTTAGACATCACTACTTTTCTTTCAGCATTAGTGGCCTGAGAAGCTGTTAATAACTGAGACAAGATGTCGTTCTTTACTGAAACATCACTACTTTTCCTCCCAGTATAATGGCTCGAAAAGCTGTTAATATCCAAGGCATTTCTGCTTTTTTCTGCCAGGATTGTGGCCTGAAGAGCGTTTGTTTCATACGGAAACATAACTGCATTTCCTGCCGGGATTGTGCCACCCAAACAGAGCATTTTAAACCAAAACATGATCTTCTCCTGACCGTAACCAAGTGGTGTTTGTGTCTAAATCCTAAAGGTCTGAGTGTCTAAATGTGAAATGCCAACAATTTTTCTGGCGATTGAGTTGCGGGAACTAGGTCTGTAAACTATGATGGATCTGTATGACTAGTAGTTTCGGTAATAAAAATGAATTACCTTCTTTTTTTTTTTCAAATATGTTTAACCATGTGACTGCTCGTGTTTCTGTCTGTCTTCTTTTTGGTGATCTGATATTAAGATGGTGAGTACAGTGTTATTAATAGTGCTAGGAACGATCTGTTGCATTCAATGATCGCATGCATCTTGTATAAAACTCAGACTCTGACCTCTAATAAGTACGCAAATTACAAAGAACAGCTGTTATCAAAAAGGACCAGCCTGTCATCTCCTTCCTCTTGAAGCTCTCACAGTAAATCCAACACACACCAAAAGAAACAAAACAGCCGACAAACCTCGAAACGTTAACTTCAGTTTATTCACACATTTTGTTTTTTTTTTACGTTTGAAAATCTGCATATTCTGTACATTCAGTAGTTAATGGTGTGGAAGACTTACAGCCATTTGATAGCCACATAAGACATGTATGAAGTGTTTCCCTGACTGTGACGACCAAAGTCTGCTGAGGAACTGATAGGAGAAGGCAGTCGATGGATGACAAACTCATTCACACGCGATACAAAACTACTGCTGCAAAATGGCATCGTATCAAATCCAGAATCAGGAAGATGGACAGCATGGTGCATAAAACAGAACTGAGATGTGGTGGAGGACATCCTAACATGATGATATAACCTTCAGTTTTTATTCTCACGTGTGACCACTGCATTATCAACACGAGTAGTGAGCTGAAAGAGATGGGGCTGCATCCAGACTTTAGCTATTTAAGATCATCTGAAGAATTACAGTCAAATCAATTTGATTTAAGACGTTAATAAAACTACCTCAGGACCAATAATTAAAAACCCAGGCCATATACAAACATTACAAAACTCATAATCATATTGGCTATTTAAACAAACACTCACTGGATTAGTTTCATTTCAGCAACTGCCTTTTTTAGAGGATACAGCCTTAAAGTGTGTCATTGGGAAGACTGAGAGTTACTGGGCTGCACCTGTGCACCTGAAGACACCCTACACTCATAAAGGGGAAAACAGCAATCGCACATAAAATCTTGGTTGTCAGATTGTACAATGAAGCTTTGCTGAATCTAGATGTAAAAAGGTAAGATGTGCAAGCAGAGATATGAAATCTACCGAAATCATTTTTTCAAAATGCAGCAAAAAAAACCCTTCAGCCTTAGCGTTGATACTTAAAGAAAAAAATTCAGTATAAAGTAGCACCGAACAGAGATTAGACAGCGCTCGCTAATGTGGTAGTTATGTATGTTTATGGGCACTTACAATGCGTTGGACGCTGTTTTCTGTGTCATTTCGTGCTGTATTCTGATTGGTTGGTATGTCAGAATTTGGTCCTCGATTTGTTTGTCTCATGCAAGCATGCACGGTAGGCCTGAGTGGTGTCTAATTTTTCATATCTTTCTGAAATTTCACCAGGGTGCATGACTGTATTTATGGGAGGGTGCTACCAATCCTACCCCCGCCGGCGGGTTCACTATGTTCAGCAAGCTCTCTTTCAGGGGCCACACACGTGCCGCATTTTTTGCGCCCTCAAATTTAGAGACTAAGCTGAGTTCAACTTCAACAGCATGCACCACGTTATGTGACAAGGAACAACCAATCACAGCCAACAGATATCTTTCCCGTCTTCAGTAAATATCAGTCTGTGATGAACACGGAAAAGTTGATCATTTTAGTCCCTCAAACAAAAGGCCTACACACAGTGTCTGGAAGAAGATCAGCTCTGCACTCAGAATTTCAGGTAAATAGGCTGTGATATGATGCCTGTTGCTAGGCTGCAGCACTGCACTAAGATGATCAGCTTTTCCGTATTTATCAGACTGATATTTACAAAAGAAGCCAAAGATATCTGTCGGCTATGATCGGTTGGTTTTTGTCACATGACGTGGAGCACATGCTGCATTCTAAAAGCTGAACAGTTTGTCTTAGGGTGCAGCCATTGGGCCTTGAAAAACAGGCTTGTGAGCATCAACATCTACACTGAAAACAAAGAATATGAGGGCGAAAAAAAATGCAGCCCCGAAGAGTGCCCAACGCCTGACCTGGCATTTTCCAGGCGGTTAAAGACGCGTCATACATACAGGCCCTCACACTGCTGTGTGGTTGGTGCATCTAGTCATTAAGTGGAAGTGGAAGGGAAGCCGTTTCAAACATGGCGGTCGGGCTACAAAGGGGTTGCTGCACATAGTTCACCACATTGAACTTCTGGTGGTTGCCACTGGGCTTTGGCCGACTAAATAGTGGGGATCGCGGGAGCAGAAAGAAGAAACGATGGAGGAGCTGATAATATTTGTGTCTAAACACCCAGAGATATGGTGCTAGCAACTTAAAAGGACAACCACAAGCAAAGCTGGGCCTGGGATCACATTTCCACCAAACTCCAGATGACCGGTAAATTGTCTAACTGTGTAGAAATCTTTGGTGATTTCAGTGATTTCTATTGTCTTGCTACAGGCTAGCTTTCACTTCTGCTGGTGTTCACTGAACCACCTGCCTGACATCGCAGCCGTTGCCTTGTTTGTTATCGTGTTTAACTTTTGACTCAGCCCTCTAGTACCATCTATTGGCTGTATCAGTGCCAACATAAATGACGCATGGCACTATCAGAGCAGTGATGTTTAGAATGTTTGAAACAGACGTATCTATTTTCGTACGTAAAGGGAGTATAAATGAGTGTTAATGGGGTGTGTGGGAACACAAAAGACACACTGACAGTGTCCTTCATGTTCAGGGAAAAGATTTGGGGAAGCCTTTAAAAACTTAAACTGGTCCTGTCAATCTTTTGTACTGGATTCAGATTTGAAAGGCAGATTTTGACGGATGCAGCCCCTGAAACTGGACACAGGTTGTCATCTTCGTTGACCTTCACATTCAAATCCCATGTTTGTATAGTAACCCATTCACTGCCTGTTAGTCTTGTTTAAAGTAACTTGCAGACAACCCTGCTAATTTAAATATAAAATGACACTGACATGTTAATGCAGATGTTAGAATGAACTCGTGAATACAACATTTTAGGAAAACCAACTTCAGGTGCCACATAATTTCACTACAAATTTTAAACACATGCAGAGACAAAGAGAAAAATATTTCCTGTGGTGTTGGCGTTATTTAGACCCCAAATCCTACATTTTATTTTGAACTGTCAAAATTAAAAATTCACAGTATAATCTCCATGACAGAGTTACCTGCAAGAGATAATGAATTGTAAGAAAGCACCCAACATGTCTGCCGTAAAAATGAAATATTGATTCCAAATTATTTCTTGTACAACAGAGAACTCAGACACACATAAAAGTAAAAATACTTGAGTCACACCAAACAGATCACAATACTTTCCAAACTTTAAATACATTGAGAATACCAGAGATCATTGCTTAAATAAATTCTACAAAAATATCTGTTGTACATAACATATTTACATTGACTGTAGCTTCTAACGATTGTGTCAGTGTTATCCAAAACAGACCTTATTATTATCAACAGCTGCTTCAGAGAGTAAATGTGATGCTTTCAGAACATAACTCCATCACAGTGCATTTACTCCAACTGAAATGTACTACATATAGTGTAGAAATTGATTGATTTATAGTCGATCACCGAAGATCACTCTGGTAGTATCAAATAATTACTTAAATCAAACTTAAATTCCAAAATCATTTCAAATGCATGACATATTCTTATTGGTGTCCTTATAAAATAAAAATGATCCGTGCAAGTTATTTTTGCACATCAAAAGAAGAACAAACGTGTGAGCAATGTTTGAGAAAATCTAATCCTGTATATGATTTTTTTTTAAAGATATACTCCCTGATTTTGTTACAGCACCCAGCGGCAGCCCTAAAACTCAAAGTGTGCTCTCAGTGTAATGTTGATGTTTTAAAATCAGGTCAATTCTTAAGTATCAGCAGTGAGCTAGGAAGACATTTTGTAGCCTGATAATCAAACTTGAATTTTGCTTCATTTCATTCCTCCCACTTTTAACGACCTATTCCCCCCGGCTGATTTTAGAATTTAAAGGGATAGTTTGGGTCTTTTGAAGTGGGGCTGTGTGAGGTACGTCTACACAGTCAGTCTGTCACATACAGTAGATGTCGAGGCCTTTACACGCTGAGTCCGTTTTTTTAATCCATCATCCTAAAAAAAAAAAAGATTACACACAGAAACCTCGCACACTGATTCTGATGTGTTTTATCTAACACCTTCCTTTCCTCCTTTGCTTCTCTCCACTGGAGTTACCTGTCTGACTGACATCACTCACTCCCTGTTTTTCATTTGGCACCACAGCTGCATGAGGGGGCACAGCTGTCCACATCCTCCACTCATCATAATCATCCACCTGAATATTTCTATCTGACCTGCTGAAAGTAGCTATCTAAGTTATGATGTGATTCTGTGCGCCACGTTCCTTTGTCTTGTCACAGCTGTGACCCGCCGCCACGTTTTCTTCACTGAATTTTGGTCAAACTTCTCTAAAGGCTCTGACAGATGCAAAAAACACAGAAACCTCTTCTGAAAATTTTTATGATGGACGAAAGTTTCGGGCTCAGTGTGCCTTTACTCTGCACGCCTCCAGTTCTGAGAGTTTGAAGTCGGACATGGAAGCTAGGAAATGTACTGCTGTGGAAGGGAGCAGCAGAAAAAAACATTTTCACTGCTTTACCTTTGGGTCAGACAGTGCTTTCCGATGAGGAAATGGAGCCATTATTGCTCTCATCAAACCCAGACTCCACTGAGAGAACCAGTGATTTAACTGAGCACAGGAGCTGCTGCTCTACCGCTGCATCACTTAGTTTGTTTGTGTTACTGTGTCGGATCTACAAGTCACACAATAACACAAACTAACTAACTGATTGAGGCAGCTGTGGACCAGCAGCTCCTGTGATCAGCAAGCCAAAATTACTGTTTTTGTCAAAGGAGTCTGGCTTTGATGAGAGCACAGATGGGAACTGAAGCTGTTAAAGGCTTCCCCATCAGAATGGGCTGTCTGACAGAAAGGTAAAGCAGAGAAAATACTGTCAATACAGCGTACACTTAAATCAATATTGTCTTTTTTAGGAGGCTAAAATCCATTTTGCTGCTGTCCCCTGCCACAGCAGCACATTACTTAGCTTCTGTGTTGAACTCCAGCCTGCTTCTCCAAACTGGGGGCGTGCTTACTGACATCTACTGGATGTAATACACTGACTATGGATGAGAAGCCCAAAGAACCCCACGCAGAAAAAATCCAAACCATCCCTTGAACATTGGGGCTCAATTTAGACCAGACGCATGGTTTGAACAATCAACACTCAATGTTGGACGATAAGATGAATCGGACATTTTTCTTTAGTTGCTCTTAATTGTAGTGAGCTTGTTTTCATGATATTAGAGTATTATCTTACATGTTGTGGTGACTGCAGTCTCTGCAGACCAACTGTCCACATCTCACACTGCACAAAGTGACACTGCTTCTCTCTTCCTACATAGCTAACTAGCTCTGATTGGTCAACTGTTTCTCTAAATGTTTCTCTAGTTGTCAATGGCACAACACAAGTGCTATCTGATTTGTAATCATTGAACAATTTGGAGATGTGGATGGTGACTTAGAGGTTTGGAACCAGGTTATTTGGGTAACAACACTCACTAATTGGGTGCGAAAACAAAATCAGAGAGTATCTTTTGGAGTGGGTTTCTTTAAAGCTCTCATTGTCCAGGTAGCTCAACACTTTGCTGATTTTAAGTCAGAAAGGATCATCATTATCATATCATCATTAGTGCATCAATTTACTTTCTTTTAGTTGAGTTAAAAAAAAAAAAAAGGGTGGGGGGGCGGGGGGTCTGGGACATGCACATTTGTTCAGTGAGAACATAAATGGTAATAATGCTAACTGTGGTAACAATGCTATCTGTCAAATGAGGTTTTCTTTTTCCCACAACCGTTGCTCACATGAGATGGATTTATTTCCACTCTTCAGCTGCTGCTGTAACCGTTAAAAAAAAGGCTGAAATGGGGAAGAGGAGCGGAGAACTCTTGAACTGGATGACCAAACTGGACTAGCTATCCTTACGCATGTACACAACAGAGCTGTGGACATTTCTTCCAGACGAGGAGCACAGTGATTGCATAGTCTTTATAAATGATAAGAGTTTTTTAGTCACCGTCTCCTCTTCTGTTGTTGCTGTTGTTGCCTTCACACGTTGTCAAACTTATGTTTTAAATAGTCTTTCATGACCTTTGCGATCGGTAGATCCTCCAACAATTTCAAGCTTTGAAGGCCAATGCAGTTACGGATTTTTATTCGACACAAGTCTTGTAGAGTCCGAGGTTGTCCTGAAAGAAGAACAGAGACAGTTAGAACACATTGGAATTACTCCTGAGCTAATCAGTATACCTGACTGAGACATCGAGGGAGAAATTTATCCTCTGATTTTAGCTTATTGCAGATAAGTGGGTACTGGGATTTATGATGGCTGGTTAATAACAAGAAGATAAGTGTGTAAATGTGTCAGTGTTGGGGTCGTTTTACACCTTAATCATTACTTTTTAAAAAAGTAACTGCAGTGTGCAAAACATGCGGGTCAAAAATTACAACACAAAAGTGCCAAAAACTGCAGTTCCTCTAATGGCCACTTGAGGCTGGCTCCAGAGGCAGGTCAGTCATAGACACTCAGATTTAAAAAGCCCAACTTTACAGCAGAAAGTAACATGTTAATAGCCTGATATAAAACCATTTTTGATCTCTGTAGCTAATTACAACATTCATGACAACGATACAGAGGTGAATTTTTACACAACTCACCCGTTTACATTTTATTCAGACTTAAGGTATGCATAATTAAGGGCAAGCCGCTTTATGCGTCAGTCTGTCTGTGAGGTGTTGCTACAGTCTGTGAGTCAGATCCCCCCCTCGCTCCTCCACAGCTCCAACCTCTTGTTCAAATATGGACACTTCTGACTCCAAAACAAAAAGACAGCGATGACCAATATGCCGGACTCGAGGCTTCAAAACTGGAGTCCACAAACCAATTGGTGATGTCACGGTAACTATGTCCATTATTTTTTCAGTCTCTGACGAAGACACAAGAGCTTCCAACAAATTTAATTTAATTAAATATATGATTACTCGGTTGAGTGCAATGATTTGAGACTTAAAAAACAATGACTTGATCTGATTTTCACCAGAGAAATTTAAAGCTATAGTGCGTAACTTCTGTCGCCTCCCAGCAGATAATGCGTTATTACAACTAATAAGCCGGCGGCACTTCCGTGTACACAGAGTAACACTCGTCACACACCGTGTACACAGAGTAACACTTGCCAGTCGCCACACACCGTACACAGAGTAACACTTGCCTTTGTGGTAGGATCCACTTCTGAACTGTGTCTCGGCCGCTTCTCCACCATGTTGCTTTCTCTTTCTACCTGCGCTCTACCTCTTGCTATGACACTCTCCGCTCTTCCTCCCCCTCCCTTCTTGTTGTGAGGAAGCATTTCCTGTACACCAGCGCGGGAATGTCGCCGGTCGACACGCATACTAAAAATTATATATACTGAAAAATACCGCAAGATGTTAGAGGAGCCGATCGGCTTAATCAGCATTGTGTCATCTCCTCTAGTAGTGGCTTGGGTGAAACGGACATTTACGGACCTGTAGAAGTTACGCACTATAGCTTTAAGTGTCTCAAAAATTTTAAACTGGGGCACGTTACGCCCTTAGCTAATGTCAGATTAGCTAACTGATGATATTAGAGAAAATATTAGGTGAGCAGAATACCCTTCTCGGTACATATCTTTATCACAACTCTTTAATATCAAGAACGGTTTTCTGTTGAAAATATGAACATCAGCAGACACATCCTTATCACATTTTCAAACCCTTGAATATCAAAATTGCTATCAGTGGTACAACTCACAGCTGCGTCTACACCGAAGTTACTGGAGCAAATTCATGTTTCTAAAAGGTTTGTCTTCATAGTTAAACACAGAGATGTGTGATCACCTCCCCTCTCTCAGTCCTAACTTCCTCAACAAAATAATTATTCACATGATGGAAAAAATTTGGTCAATGAGTTTTTTTGCATGATGAAAACTAACAGCCCAGCATTTCAAACACAGATGGTTTAAAAAGATGAGTTTCAGTATATGGAAAACTAAAAGCATTAAAGCCCAGTCATAAAAAAAGTCTGACTTTGGCATGTTCTAATGGTACTAACAAAAAAAGACACTGTTACCGAGGGCTGTCTCAACATCTTAATGCTGTACATCCACCATCAAGCTCAAATGTTCCTCTCTTAGCCGTATGGTTTTCCCAAAGCCTTCCACAGACAATCAGCATCCCAAATTACCCAATATCCACTCTGTTATCAGCTGGATGCAAAGAGTTGGGAAAATCCCCCTGATTCCAGGAAGTGATGTGTGTGTGTGGGGGGGTGTTATCAGTCTGATGTGGGTACAGTGACTCCTCTGCTATGGACATTTCCCTCCCTCCACCACGACAAACACCAATATGCTGAGATAGGTGGATAAAACATAACACAACTGCTTGACAATTTACCATCTCAGTCATCGTCAATGGCAGCACATCTGGGAAAATATACACTTTTATGATCTGATTAAAGTGACCCATCGATATAAACATCAAACTGTCTGAAAATATAGAGAATACTTTGATAAATGTGTTCAATGTTTATTACTGTTTATTGTTCTATGAATTCATGACCTATTTGGCCACAAAGCCCAAAAACCAAGATGGCTACAATGATGCCATTTTCACTGCAGGAAGTTCGGAAAACATAACACAACATCTAAATATTGTCACATGACAGGTTTTGTTTATGTTTCCATAAATATGGGCAGAAGGTGACATTAAATTAAAGTTCCAGGTACTTTCAGGAGATGGTAGCAGTGCTGTCGGTCCTGATGTGAAACACCAACACAGCTGAACAGCGCAGGGAAAAAATATGAAAGATGAAATTTAACCTGTCACAATAAGTACTTTTGTTGGGTGATACATTTTCCCAGAAATAATTGTGATAAATGATGTTGTTGTCATTTTAAGACAAAATGACAACATAATAGTGTAATCAGGGTGTCAACAAGTATCAGACGGTTAAATTTAATGATGTTTAAGACCCTATCAAGACACCTTTTCACCAAATTTAGGACAGGTTTTTTTTTTTAGACAAATCATGTTTTAACTTATTTAAGCATCGCAGGTAAGTGGTATATATGTGGTCTTGTGCAGAGATGAGTGTTATGTATGAATATGGTTATTAGAGTGAGTTAGGTTGATCTACATTTTGCCAACAGGTACAGTTTTTAAAAGATTTGTAACGTTAGAAATGTGGACTTTTACAAAGAAAGGCTTCACTCATTTTCACAAAAGAAATGAAAAGATGTAGAAATGAAATAAGTTAAAATTCTTGTAGCAGTTAAGACCTCACAAATTCAAATTTAAGACTATTTAATGACTTTTAAGGCCTCATTGTTTTAAAATTGAATTTAAGACATTTTAAGACTTGTTAAGGACCCGACACCCTGATAATAACGCAAATACACCCTTTCAAGGAACAATGAACTTTCAAGAAGAATATTCAAACACTGGAATTGAAATATGAACAAATATTAAACCTATTTTTAAAGAAGTATCTAACACCTGTTAATGTGAGAAAGTATATATCAAACTGTAGTACCTCTAGAGGAGAAGCCCAAAATTACTCAGCTTGAGACTTAATACAAATTTTGGCCGACAAAACCAAAACTAAGTGATGCCTCTTGCGACTAATAGACAAGTTTAGCAAAGCTTTGGGAACACTGCAGTTACCTCCATAATCCAGGCTGTTTACTGGTGGATTTACGGAGTGAAGGATGAAGTTGTTGGAGGGTAAAAATACAAACGACTGACATTTTGGCTCGTTACCAGGGGTCAGCAAGCTAACGACTATCACGACTGTCTTTCACTCCAAAAGTGCAGCTGCAGGCTACCAGTAAACTCCACTGTGTTGTCTTTGAAGTGTCCTTTTATTTTTCTGTGAACTGCAAAAGTAGGCCGGGGTAAAAGGGAAAAAAAGGAAGAATCGCTGCGCCCAAGGGTTATGATGGTCGAGAAAACCCTGTTGTTTATTCAGGTATCACATTGGCTACAACAGTGGTTCCCAACTGGTGGGTCACGGTCCAAAAGTGGGTCGCAGGTCCATTCTGAATGGACCGCAAGTGACTCAAGAAAGTGTCGTTTGTACAAAAAACACACATTATTTTGAAGTACAGTGAATTTGCAGCACAGTGCTTTTATTTTGAAGGGCTATGTCTCCTCCTGTAGAGTGAGTGACTAACAGACAGCTACTTAGCAGAGACAGTAAACTAGCTTGATGGCCAAACGCAAGTTGCTGAATATATTAAACTGTGTGGACTTAAAATAATGACTAAAGAGAAATCTGGACCCCGTACGTGGACCACTTGGGAACCACTGTGATAAAATATTGGTGATGTTCTCATGTAAACACAACGGACAATACTGAGGTCAGCAAAATGATCAATGTCAAGTCCATAAACTGTACGGTAAGTAGATTTTGTCAGGCTTAGAGGAAGGGTGGGGAGAGGGAGACAGCATGAACGTAAAAAAACGTAAATGATTTCAGAGGCACTGGATAATTTACCCAATATTATCATATGTGTATTATTACTAGGGATGCACCGAAATGAAAATTTGTGGCCGAAGCCGAATAATATTAAACGCTTGGCCGAATACCGAGTACCAAATACTGAATATCGTTGTTTAGTTTTTCATTAGTTTTTCCAGATGAACCCCCTCCAGATTAGTGTTGTCAGGGTACCAATATTGGGATCCACTGTATGATACCAATGAAAATATCATGGTTCTGAGTAGTATCACGATACCACAGTGAAAATGAGGCAGATGTGCCTTTTGTCATTTATAAAAAGATAAATCACTTTTCTATAATACATCAATGATATTTCAATGGAATAAATTACTTATTGACTTATTCATACTTCAAAAACAGCATCAATAAGTGATTAACATAGGGGGGATCAAAATAAAATAAATAAATAAAATAAGAATCAACCAGCCACCCTCCTCCCCTGACAAGTCCCTTCATAAGTAAAGAACAGTCCCTAAAGTGCGGTGAGGTTTGTGGGCCGTGAACGGCTCGTTTCTCCTCTGACACGTCACATACCTGTGTTCGGCTGGCTCGGCTGTTCAGGTACTTTTGGGCAGTCATGACGCCAAGAAGAGGATATTATTGGAGCCGACGTGTCTGTCACCGGTAAGCCGATGGCCGCCGTATTTGACAGGAATACATTACTGTCTGTGTCTGTGACCCCCGTTCAACCCACAATCGGTGGGATTCGCCTTTTGTTTCTGCTGCTGGTTGAAATCTGTAGGCTGCTCGCACAGCGTGCTGAATGATTTATTTTGCTAGCACAAAACTATTTTTAGTCGCAAATGCGAGTGCGGTGACGGACGGATTGCCACACTGCCGACATTTTACTCCGCCCGTCACGGCACGCTGTTTGATTGCGTTATCAAAACACGCCTCTATTATTCGGCCTTGCTTTTAACTTATTCCACCGAAAACCGAATGTGTGTTTTCTTGCAATATTCGGCCAAATATATTCAGTTACCGAATATTCGGCGCATCCCTAATTATTAACATGATATTTCATATTTAAATATCACCGTTATCGTCAATACCAGTATGTTAAAACACCCCCAGTTCCCCACAGAGAATAGGAATTATGCAGCTAATACAATCATTGTAGCCTCAGGTGGACAGGCTGCCAGAGTCATCACTGCACGCTCTACGGGAGGCAGCATTGTGCCTTTTTAATGATTCATGGAGTCTGCAGATCACAAAGCTGGAGTTTAATGGCAAAGATGACACAGATATCTATGTGACACTTTCTCTGGGTGGAGTATGTCTGAGATTTTGCTTGAAGTTGTAATCTCTGTATGAGCGCAGTTGTGCATGGTGCAGTCTTTGACGTGTGCAGCGGTTGAAAGGAGCTGTGCGCCTGTCATACTGTGGGACAAGCCTTTCATGGCATATGAGTTAATCCAGGAGGCAGAGGTGTAATCAATAACCCAGCAGATATGTGATCTGGCTGAGGGTTTGGAGTCTCTGAAAGGGCTTGTCTGAATCAGTGCACAGCTCTTTGATATCTTTGATATCAAAGTGCAGGGGGCAGCGGAGGAATGCAGCCATTGTTCCCTGTAAATCATAATGCTTCAGGTAATGTGCTCTCCTGTTCCTCCACCCTGGGATTGTTCTCTGACTGAACAGTAGTCATTAGAACCTTGTGCTGGCAAGCAGCCCTCTTTCACTCTTTACATTTCTCGACTTTTTCCTCCTCTCATCTTACAATAAAAGGCTCCATCACTTTTTGTCCTAAACTTGGGATACTTTTCGACACCCCATCCATACTCACAGATTTCTTTTCACTAGTGCGGTGCCGGTTTAAAACATGCCTGCCCTGAACGGTCAGATTGAGCTTCTCAAAAACCATTCATCCAAACAACTTCACACCACAACAATGCATGAGTGTACATGTCATCTGCTAACAGCTAGCTATCTGGGGACCAGGCAGTTTGTGGGACAAAAACATTAATACCAGCCATAGACTGAACATAAAGATTGACGCCATGACAGCTGCCCAAAAGTGAAGCCGAAACATCTTGACCGCCACCTGGTGGCTGGCTGCAGTACAGGTCCTGTACTGGTCATGTGAACTCTGTCACATGAAAACCTGTAAGCGCCAGCTTGAAAGACTTTACAAAAAAAACAGTTTCACAATCCATCTCCATGCCTATACAGACCACCTTTCAAACTACAAAGACGCCCTCACTGCCGCCCGGTCCAACTACTACTCACAACTCATTCACTCTGGCTCCAATAACCCCAAGACTCTCTTTTCCACCGTCAATAAACTCCTCAAACCCTGTGACAACACCCTCTCCTCCATCACAACTGACAAATGCAACTCCTTCCTGGCATTTTTTCAATCAAAGATCAAAACCATCTACACTCAACTCAGCACCCCCCTGACGTCATCTCAAATTTCCGTCCCATCTCGAACCTTCCCTTTCTGTCAAAAATTCTGGAACGTGTTGTCACCTCCCAAATCAAAACCCACCTCCGCTCTCATGAACTATATGAACCATTTCAATCCGGATTCCGCCCTCAACACAGTACCGAAACCGCCCTCCTCAAAATCACTAA